>NC_034414.1:29775412-29997543 GCF_002078875.1 Numida meleagris | reverse complement strand
CGCCGAGCGGCAAGCGCCGCCGCGCGCGAGGGGGCGGCTCGGGAACGGCTGAGGAGAGGGGCGGGAGAAGCGGGCCGACGGAGGGCCGGCCTTCGGGGGGCGCGGCCGGGCTCAGCGCTGCGGGTCCTCCTCTGCTCATCGGCGTCTCTCGGCGCGGGGTCGGGGTGCTCTTAGGTGAGCGGTGCTACTGGCACGCGCTGCCCGTCCTCGGGGGAGAAAACGGTAACTTCCGTAGCCCCCGGAGCACGGGGATAGTCCTCACGGAAACGGGCGCTGCCTCCTGAGGGAGCAGCTGGGGCCCGGGCAGGAATGGTGTCGGTGCCGGGGTTGGGCTAGAAACAGCCCGCAGGGCCTGGCTGTCCCGGTGCGGTGCCGAGGGCCGCTCGGCCGTTACGGGCTGCGGGAGCCCCGCTGCGCTTCGGCGGGGCCCGCCACCATCGGCGCTGCTGCCCCGAGTCCCAGCAGTGCCGCGGAGCCCGGCCGGGGGAGCAATGCGGGGAAACCCGGCACGTTCATCTCACCTTTCTTGTCATCGGTTTCTCATCTCTTCGTTCAGAGCGTGGGAAGGAGGCACAGGCTGCCGAGGCAGAGAAGGGGGCTCAGCCAGCCCAGGCGCGCTTGCAGTGAGGCTGCAGTATGCAGTCCAGAGACAGGACTGGTTAAAAAGGAGAGCACTCCTCACATAAAACTTATAAAACTTCTTTTCCACTCTTAGTCTTTACAGAAAAAAAAAAAAAAAAAAAAAAAAAAAAAAAACAAAAAACCAAGTTGCTCTATCTGAGGTGGGAACACAGAGGGGAAAAAAACTTACATCTGTTAACATTCAGTGAGACTCGCTGTGCAAGCACTGTTGGGTTTAGAGCCCTGTGAAGCTGCTCTCAGCCTGAGCCGACTTCCACAGAAACGATCCCAAGTCATCCGAGAGCAGAGCCATTGGCACGGATGGGCTAGGAAGCTGCTGGCTAGGTTTGAAACTGATGAGAGTTTGACTCCAGCAACAGCTAGTTATTTTCAAACAAAATTTGTATTTCTTGGCTTTATATGACTTAGAAAATTCTCCTTCACTTTAAAAGACTGAATGTTGAGGGTTTAGGCTCAGGGAATACTTTAACACGTTTGGTGGTTATTCCTGCATGTGAGCAGCACACAGAACTAAAGACCTAAGCTAATAAGGATAAATTCTCTGCAGTGTCTTCTATGAAGCCCCCTCACTGAGAAGATTAAGAAAAAGACGAATGCCAAGTCTCATGCACCAAACAACAGCTTGCTGTTGTTATTCTTACTCCACCATTGTCTGTAGCCATAGTTCGCAGATGCCTTCCCCTGAGCTCAACAGCAAAATTTCACCAAACTCAGAGGTGCGTCATCAAGCTCCTCTACCCAAAGCAGCACTCTGTCAGGTTGCCCTTAAAACCTACATAACAAGATCCCTTGGAAGGGAGATTCTAAAACCAGCTGGCGGCTGAGAAATGTTAATTGCTGTCAAGACCACCACACAGTTATTGAGGTTTGTAACTTAAACTCAGGGGAGGGGGTAGATTGAAAACTGATTGGTAGCAAGGTGAGGTGAATTACCCTGGGTTCTTCATATGACACCCTCCTGAAAGGGTTCCGTGAGCCTCTCTGGTTAAACACTTCGGTGACTGTGATTTTGGGTGAGGTAGTTAAAATTGCCATTAGTAAGTCAGCAAGCTAATAACATGCTCCCCCTCCAAGAAACCTGTTTATTTATGGTTCTTGTTCATTAGTTCATTTTTACTCTTTTATTTGCCAGAAGGGCTGAGCTTTTCCTTCATTACCAGAGGATCAGTGCACAACTGACCTGTACATCACCATTGAGAGGGAAAGAAAAAGGGCTAATTTCTTTCATTTTCATAAGGGTCTGAATCCTAAGTTAACAAAGTTTAGCTGCCCACTTTTGACAGTCTAGGGAATTGGGAGGGGGAAAGGAAGGGAATGCTATCAATAAAAGCAACAAAAGGCACTCTATACCTTCAAGATGTTCAAATTTTGTCACACTGATGGTCAGGCACTGGCAAAATGCCAGACACTGGAGGGCTACTTCTACTCATAATTTGAATGTACATTGCTGTAAATAAAAAATGAATGCACTGCAATTCCAACAGCTTATGTCTTCCAGACTGAGTTATAACTGCCTGCTGGTTAGGCTCATTAACAGTAAAAACAGTACCTGATCGGCTTTGTTTTCATCTTGGTAAGCTGCAGTTGGGGCCACACTTTCTATCCCCAGAGGCTGCATTTTGGGAACTCCTACTGTGTTGAAAATGTATGGAAACTGAAATCTATGTATATAATCAGGCTGGATGGTAAGAGAGCTCAGGAAGGATATTTGTGCCTTTCAATGATTAAAAAAAAGATATGGCAGCATTTCTAAGAGAGGGGACTCAGAGGGATTCCTTGAGGAAATTAGACATTGTTAAGAAATGGCTCCGAGTAAATAGACCGAAACCAAGACAGAGACAGTGAGTCTGAAATGGAAAATTGTGAACTGAGGGCAAGTCATACCACTGAGCTGGCTGCATTCTGCAAAGAGAATTTCTACAATAGCATGGAGACAAGCGTCTTACTTTGGAACTGGAGCCACAGGGACAGATACTCTGCCAGATTTTTTTGCTCATTAATGTACGTGGCAGTAAGTTCATTCAAGAAATCAATCTAAAATCATGTGGAGTAGTGCTCCACTAACATCTGCGGAGGAAAATATCATGCCAGCCTATAACCCTTCGGTTAGCCCACTGTAGTGCTCAGAATACTAGTGAACAATATTGCTTCTTTTATTTAGTTACTCCCCACTCCCCTCCATATCCCCTATGTGTCTTCAGAACTGTTTCTCCTTATTTTAGTGACAAAATGCTATTGTCAGCATTGTTCTGTAATTGCAGTATGCGTTGTAATTTTAGGCACGGGTCTTGCAAGCTGCTCTGCCTGGGTGGGCTCCTGAAACCCACACAGGGCCAACTTGACGTTGGTGGGGGCAGTCTTTGCTAAAGCCCCACCTTTGGAAACCAGAAGCCTGTATCATCATCTCAGTTTTCATTTCTATTTTTCTAGCTCCCATGGTTGCAGTAGGGAAATTAAGAGTAGCCTAATGGATCATAAAGCTGAGCATGATCCAGAAAAACGCTTGGGGTTGATTATTTTGTTATCTTAAGGACATGGGGTCAATCTGATGATTTTTCAGGGGGCTTTGTGTGCTTAGGACTGGAAAATACTGTATTCTGCCCTGACACATACCAACAGGCCTGCTAGCTGTGTTCTACCACAGAAACATTTTACTGTCATTGTATGACGCAGAAAAGCCCAGCTTGAATTTCAGGTTTTGACTGTCCTTGCACATTCCTCACACAAGCTAACCTTGTGGAGAAAGTTGGCCTTTGCTGTGACCGAAGGGCTCACTGGGTTCCGTGTGTAGTGCTGATATGCACAAGGTTTGCATGTTTGAAAAAGCGTATTAGAGAGCAGAATCACTTTCTGACTATAAATAATACAGAGAAGATATTGCTGCTGGGGCTTTCTTCTGCAGAGCCTTTTAAGAAGGCTCACTGGGGCCTTTTAATTTCTCTCAAAGCAAACCTGAAACGCTCTTTTCTCCCCAGATATTCGCAGTGTCTTGGGAAAATGCTTTGTCTTTTCTCAGGCTTGTGCCTGGTTCTTACTGCAAGAGCCAAAGAAAGTAGTTTGCATTTTGCAGTCAGTCGTGCCTATTGTCAGCCCTGCCTCACAGGCAACAGGTTGAGGGAAACACCAGCAACTGGGGCTGAGATGTGCACATGTCTGTTCATCACTGAACATTCTCTTGTATGCTGCAGTTGTACAGAGTTCTTCCTCCCTGCCTTTCCTTTCTTTCCTCTCTCTTCACAAAGACTTGCTGTAAAATTTCACTTTCTCTAAGGAATTGTCCAAATCTACAGAGACTTTGTACAGAACAGGATTTCTACAGCTTGCTTATGACATAGGGGAAAGTTCCCATGGCAATTTATCTTCCTTTCTATTAAAAAATAAAAAGAAGAAGAAGAAACAATCTAACAAAAAGCATTTGTTGATTTGACTTTTGCTGTTAATGTTAAATTCACTTGTCACTTAAATTCTCACCTTTGGGTCTCTTCCACTGCCTGCCTTTTCCCTCTGATTCTGCACTCCTGTCCACTTTCTTCTGCCTTTTCCTGCCACATTCTTATGTGTTCGCTTCTCCTTCCTTTGTCATGTTTCCCTCTTGCATTCTGTAGCAACTCCTGCAGCATAAGCTCTCTCAGATAATTGACTCTGCTACTGGGAATGCATGAGAGGACTGTTCTAGATATTAAGGTAAAACAAGCATACATTACTTACAGATTTGCAGCTTTATTCTATAAATACCTGCACTGCTCCTTGCTGAGGGTAAAGAAAAACTTCAGAGGGATATGATCTGACTGAAATATTGAGAACTCTGTTGAGCATTGCTAGTAACAGACACTGGGAATACTCAAGAACCACCAGATACACTCACTACCTGGCAGAATTAGGTCTTTCCTCCATATTGCTGCATGAAAAATGATAGTACTGCTAAATTTCACAGCTGTCTCATGTGTAACCTCTGGGGCTGGATCCACACTCTTCACTTTGCCTTCAGGACTCCCCACCCGTATAAGGTTGCTAGATTCTGTGGCTAGAACTCTGCTGTAATGTACTCAGGTGGAAAAATCTAATTTTGAAATAAGTTAAAAATATCAAAGTGATACATTTTAATCACATTTCTTAAAAAATTTCACAGTCCACTTTCCCCTTGGTTGTTGAATGAGTGACAGTAATAAGCCCTATCTTGGGACACACGCACATATTTTTAATTCCTTGATTTTTGATTATTCTCAGTGCTACTCACAGGATATTGATCAGAGAAGTCTTTGCAGAATCAGGTCCTAACAAAGTACATTGCGTGTGGTCCCAGTAGAACTAGAACACGGATGTGTTGTCATTCCATCTTATGGAAGAGGAACACTGCCTCAATGTCGTGTGTTCCATCAAAGAGCTGTCAGAGTATGCACACTGGGCTAAGTGGACCTTTGGCTGCAACCAGCACACTGTATTCCATTTATTTTGGTAAATACTCAGTGTTACCCCTTGAGGTTTGACCTCAAAAGCATTTGGATGGAAAAGGGTGGAAAAATAGTTTGACTCTCCTGAATGCAAAGATAAAGCAGAGAAACTTGACCCCTAGCATGGAGGGTTTATGTTTTCTGTTACATTATAGGACTATTGTGGGTGTTCGGCACAGCGGAGCATTTAAGTCCTCCATGCAATAAAATTTAAACTGAAGCAAAAAGGTAAAATTGGGAATAAAACCAGAGTTGCCTAATTCTGCCAATAATTCAAAAGGAATATCTAGTGTTAGAACCTGCCAACTGCTTGACATTTTTATCTATTTATTAAAAAAAAAAGGAAAAAAATGGAATATCAATATGAAAAAAAAGTAGAACAGAAAATTATAAAAAAAACCTTCACTTTACTGCTACAGTCATAGGCTTTCCTATCAGCTTCATAAAGAGTTTACAGGATGTTGAATATTCAGTCAGCTCAGAATACCTTTTAGCAGAGTCTCTGGAACTGGAGACACAGTTGTTTGTAACATCAGATCCCTTGTTTTCATATGCAAATCTATATTCTTTGTTTCACCCCCATAGAATATTCTTTCTGATGTTTTTTATTGTCTTCAGCTAACGATGTTAATAAACTCTCCATGTGTTAGAAGTTCTTTTGTGTGTAAAACACAAAATTTAATGATAGCTATGAAGACAGAAAAAAAAATCCACTTTCATTGGCAGAGGTAGATAAATCTCTTTTGATTTTTTGTTTTCACTGTGTTCATTGTAAATGTTGCATTTTTTTTGTGTATACCTATTAGGACTAACATAAAAAACTGATGACCTTATTCTTCTCCTAGCAAATCCAGTTGTAAATCACCTCCAAGTTCTGGTAAAACCAGATTGGTTAGACTTACCAGTTTTGGTAGGAAACAAGCAAACAAACAAACAACTTTCTGAAAAATATCCAAACTCGGAAAACAAATCTAAAGACAATTTGGCAGACTGGGATACCTCATGTTTTTTCCTGAAGGACTCTTTGCAACTGATGATCCTGGAGTCCCACACAGCACTTCTAATGCTCCTGAAAATCCATTTCCCACACCAGCCTGGAGAGATGCATCAGACAGTTTTGGGAAGAGGTTTTCTTTGGATTTGAAATCTGAATGTGCAGCTTGGCACTCAAAGTAGAGAGCAACTCAGAATAAACTCAGCATTTTCTGTGCGATATGTATAAAGCATCATAACTCACCTGTTCTCCTTTGAGTAGCTGGGTACAGCTGTCTTGGTCCCACGATCACAGAAAAACTTTGTCTGAAAGGGTCCTTTGGTTTGGCTCCTTCTTTCTTCTCCCCTTTTTAACAGCTGGCGTTTCCAAGAACAGACTTGAAAGACTGAGATAGATTTTCATTTTTAATAACTCAGCTTCAGGTTCCCCGGGGAAAAACGTCCTCCACTGGAGACAAGAAGGTCCTGTGTCACCCAAATTCTTTATTTATTAAAGAGATAGATGAGATCCTCTTACAAAACTACAGTAATGTCTCTCCTTAAATCTGGAGAGGTGCTCACTGTTTCTCTCTTATGATCGTTGTTTCACTTCTGTGGCCCCCCAGGAAAATCTCTCAGGTCATCCACTACTGGGACCAAGCTGCAGCAGAGAGGGGCATCGGGAAGGGACCTGTGGGGACCAGGCCTGTGGCCTGGTCTGATGATGACACAGAACACAGTGGGAGGCCATTTGGCTGGTGCATGCTTCAGGTGCTACAGATGAGTGATTATCTAGTGGAAATCCTTTTAAGTGTGCTGGCAGTTGGCACTGGCCATTCAGCAAGAGGGAGCTTATCTTCCCTTGAGCTCGCTCCAGCTCGCTGCCAGGTGCTGACGGTGGACAGAGGCAGAGCAGATTGACACACGTGGAAAACTCATAACAGAACATGAAACTCTCTGGACTGATTTTCATTATTTCCTTCCAATTTTTTAAATGATCTGTTTTTGTGAAAAGAAAAACTGGGGGGTTGCTTGCTGAAAATAGAGCAGTCTGGAACAACAGAAAAAAAGAGCAAAATACTAGGGTTGTCTCCTCTTTAAAAGGAGACATAAACATAACATTTTCAGAAAATTCCATGGGAGAAGCAAGTTTTCAATTGGATAAATAGCATGCTTCACTTTGAAGAGCTGCTTTATTGGGAAGTACCGTACCCCAAATGACTGTATTTTCAAGCGTCTGTGTGTATCTTGGGTACTGAAGTCATACCGGGGCACAGACGCATACTTCAAAATTCTGCCCAGAATTTTTCTATGTGAGGGAAAGCTGGCGGGAAAACAAAACTCTCTTTATTGACATGAAGACTTTGCAACAAGAAAGTGGGAAGGCTGAAAGCTGATCAGGCACTAATGAACCTGAGGGCAATGCAAGCTTTCACCAGGGTTCCAAGTAGGCAGCAGGCTGGTTTCAAGGGAATCGCTGGAGGAAAAGGCAGAGAAGGGGGAGAATGATGCCAGCAGGGCTTGTGGCTGGTCAGGAGTGTTGGTTGTACTAACCTTGGTGGCTAGTAGGGGTGAGGGAGAGATGTGGGGTGATGGAAGCGCAGCAACCTCTCTCCCAGAGCATGATGCTTGCCTGGCTGTTCCCCTGGGAAGTGCAGTGCTGACTCACTGCTGCCAGCCCTGGGGCTAACACTGAGGACCACTGCTGGCTAAGCCAGCTTTCATGCTCTTTTCCACTTCTCTTTCCTTACAGTTGTCTGCTATTCCTTCTTGCTTGTAATTCTGCTGTTTCCCAACTCCCTCCCGCCCTGTGTTTTCTCCCCTTGGTGCTCCACCAGTCCTCTTTCCTTGCACCACCTGGCCTCATTTTTTCTGCTGCCTTTCCCTTGTTCCCTCCTGCCAAGGAAGGGGACTGGGCACACCAGCCCGGCTCTCACCATGAGCAGTACTGGCTGCAGTTGGTACTTTCTGTTGTCAGAGAACTTTCAGAAATTGCATGGTAACCAAGAGGCCAAAAGCTGTGATCGAGTCCTCTTTATTGTCAGGGAGGCCCAGAGAGCTGCTTCATCTGCTTGCTGAGTGATTTTTGCTACCCAGCCTGAGATGCTCCTAAAACAGCTGGGCAGGTTGGACAACTATGGCATTTCCATGTATGTTTTCCTGAAACACTTGTTTTTTCAGTATCTATCACTAGCTGATGTGTCTGCCTAGGACACCTGGAATGGAAGTGGAGTGTCTGAATCTCCTGGCCCAGCCTCAGTGCAGCGACACTGTGAGGTGCACAGTGCTGCTGTGTTATGGCAGTGGCACCTTCACGTGAGCTGGCCTGCAGTTCCAAACTGCTGAGTCATACTATTGTGTTTTGGGCTTTTTGTAAAGCACTGTACTATTTTGGAAGGGAAATCACAATGGAGGGATATGTGAAGGCCCCCCGGGAATGCTTGGTCCCTGCAGAACGGGGCTTTGCTTTGTGTTGGCGGGTTTCAAGGAAGCCCCCGCAGCCACGGCCCAGAAGAATGAGCGGCCTGCTTCGATATTTCCTTTCAATTCACTGCGGCTGGGGAGCAACGACTTAGGAAAGGGCTGGATTACAATACCGGAGAAAGGTTACATCTCGTGCCTTTTTGTGTATTGGCTCGGAGCTGTGCTGCGACAGCAAGTTTTGAGAGGGTATTTGCCTCCACATGCACACAGACTTTCTGTATATTAGATGATTCCCTCAAAGCTCCCAATCCCCAAGCTTCTACTGCGATCTACTGATTTCTGTATGCACAAATTATGTGAGCTCCAATCCTTATTCCTTTATAGTGTTACAATCACTGCAGATAGAATTTTGGAAGTTTTTCTGAAGAATTATCAGAAAATTCAGTGGCCAAGTGGAAGTAAAATTAGATGTGGCATGAGCAGAAGGTAGAACACGGGAGTGTTCTAACACTCCTAACAAATGGCTCCTAACAAATCCTCAGAGGATTGCAGGCAAATCATATTGCCTGCCTCAGGACTTGGAGTCTCTATTGCTAAAATCAAGATATAATTTTACACATCACTGTTATAATGCTTTGAGATCTGAAGAGAAAACATATTAAAGAAGTGAAAAATGTTATTATTGTATTATAGGAGAGATAAATTTTCTTAAATTGCAATTGAGCTTTAGATTGTATGCTTTTTTATCTCAGTTTTATGCCCAGGTAACACCACTGGCTCAATCGAATTTAAGTTACACTTACTCAAGAACTGTGGCCGTGAAGTCATGTTTTATCAGCAAAGTCCATGCCATAATAATGTCCATGGTCTCAGTTTATTCATTGCACAAAACACTGCCTCTCCTCAACCTGTAAAGTCTTTAAGCAAGTAGGAATGTTGCCTAAATTCCAGCAGGACGTGAGTTTCTATACTTAACTAGTCTGTCAGTGGCTACTGCAGCCCACCTGTCTGTTCTTTTAGACATTTCCTCTTGCTAGTATTTTCTCCAGGGTGCCCCAGATCTAGGAGAATCCTACAAATGATTCTTCATATACTTAATGTATTAAGACGCTAGAAGAAACATAATCTAGCCTTGCTGGTCCACATGTATAATGAATGCCTATTAGTAAGAAAGATAGAAAATGATAAATTTGAGGCCCTTGTTTTTGACTACCCATGAAAAGGAGGTAACTGCTCTTTTTCTGAGCGCTTACACAAGAAGTCAGGCTAAATGACCTGCAGAACTAGAAATAATTCAGCTTTCAGAACCAAACGCATCTACCTACATGTTAAACAAAAAGAAAAGGAGGAATTTGAGAAAAAGATGCCGCTGGAAAAATTCAACTAAAAATCAGTTGTGACCGTTGTCAGATGACATTCTATACAGAGGGCCAAGGCTAATTATCCTTGCATTAGTTTGTGATGAACTCCTCTCTGCTATTTCCCACTCTCAGGGTCCAGGCAGGGTGGTCACCATCCTGCATGCCAAGAGGGATTTGTGATGTCTGAAGAGCAAGCACCCTCCAGCACGGACTGGGGTCTTGAAGGACCCCAAAGGACACTGAAGAAACAGATATTCCAGCTAATGGGTTGGAGTTGGATTGGCATGTGCCTGGTAAAAGTCCTAACAATGAGGAATATGCTTACATGAAGGATAAGCAGGATTTGTAAAAACAAACATAGCTACAGGCAGACACATTAAGCCAAATTCATTCCCAGTAAAACTTGCCTGGCTTTCACTGCAGGGGTGAATTTGGCTCAGTGTGTGCCCTTATCTAAGACTAGAGCTGTGTCATCTAATATGTACAGATATTAACACTGTATTTACTTGGAGTCTTTCATTTATAAATGGATTTGCAGATAAATTCTGTCTGGCATATCAAAATCGGGATCCTCTGAATTCATGTGCATGTGTACGTGCCACATGGCACAAGCTATACTCTCTGTGCCTATATATAGAATGTAAATATAGGCGACGGGGTGGGGGGGCAGGGAAGGCCTTGGCCCTGATCCATTACACCTGGCCTTTCGAGCACACCATTAAAATTTCATGTTGTTTTCCTCCGGTGTCTCCTGCAGTCTTTGTTCCTCTCAGGCCACTGCTGACCAGCACGCCTCCTGGCCTGGCCGACAGAAAGCCACGGGCTCCAGTTTGTGTTTTGCTGTTCTTGCAACTTCTAATGAGCTGTCAATCAATGGCCTTGTTTCTTCGAAGCTTATCTTGTGACTGCTGAGAGGGGCCAGGTCTGGGGGTATGTGCAAGCAAGAGGCAGAGACAGCAACAGCGTATTTAAAGTGCTCTCTAGTTTTACAACCAACATTTCTATCCAGATTATTGTCACATTCAGGCTCTCACCATAAAAAAAAAGTCACTCCACATTACAGCACATAAACAAACTGTTGCTTTATTATGAAGGAAGAGCACTAATCTCTGTGCCTTATCAAAGTCATCACATAAACAGGACAAATTACCTTGCATCAGGCTGGCTTTCAGGCCACCTTTTTTGGCAGAAAGAAAGGAAGTTCATTTCTAGAGATGAGTCAAAAGTGGAACTGTATTGCTCACCCACAACAGTGTTGGAGAGCTGGTTAGAGAACACTAACTAGTTCTGCTTTAGGCACATCTTTTTCATGCTGGTTGCTCAGCTTCAGCACAGACCTGCAGGAAAAAGTGGAAAAGGCTGAAAGGAGCTGTAGGGAGCATGCAGGCAGTCCTATGCCATCATTATGACAGGAGTGAAGCCTTCCCTGCCCCTGCTTGGGTGCACCCTCTCCAGTTTCCATTTGCAGAGTAGAACCCTGACAGCAGTTGGGTGCTCTTTTCTGTGAGGACCAAGCAGCCTGTTTGAAGGCATCTCTGCAATGTCATACCTGAACTTAGGCTGCACCAAAGATATTTCATTTGACAGGGCCCTCCTACCAATTCTTTCAATTTGATAAATTGTGAAACTGCGTCTCTACTACTTGGCAGTACCTGTTTAACCCTTTTCACTGATGTCCCTGAGGGAGAGGGGAGTGAGAGCTAAACTGAAGGCCCACAGATCCATGTTAACCAAGCAGCTTTGTTTCATACCTGGTTGAAGATGCACGTGCAATTTTAACTTTGGATTAAAATAAGACAGCACTCGCATTTCAGAATAGCTGAAGAGAAAAGACAAGTGAGGCTTTCATACACAGTGTTGTAGCAGAATTAAGCTGTAGGGTTCTTCTTGGAGACTGACATATTTTACCTAGTACCCTAGTTTCCTTGAACAGATTTAACATAAGTAATTTCTATTTCTGATTCCAGGATAACCCTAATTCTCTATTATTTTGATGATGTAGGACAAATCTCAGAAGCCTTACTGCTCCCACCCACCTCTCTAACACCACCTCTGTCTTCGCTACACCTCTGCGCAGTGAGGAGATGCCTCCACCTTTCACAATGGCAAGAAACTGGGGCCCAGGGAAGCCAAGAGATTTGCTCAGGGCCACTTGGGAAGCTGGTGGCAGAGGGGGACCATGCAGGCAGCTGGCACCACACATCCTTTGCTGCCCTGTTCAACTTTGCAATGACAGCTACCATTCTACTCTGATTCCAGATTGTTTTGTGTGCTAGGTTTAAACACCAGACAATCTTTTAAGCAGCTGAGCAGCATTGTCTACTCATACAATGAATCCTACACTCTTACTATTTTTTAAAAACGTATCTTTAAACAAACTTTTGCCTTTTTGTGGTTTGATTCATGACTGTTAGATATTTGCTGCTGCTAATACTGATATTCCCTCATACCTCCGTGGTGAAAATATCCAGTTAGCAGAATAACAGGTGCTGTAGTTAAACTAGAGCACCAGGAGATGGCCTAGGACTGGTACAGCTGCTGCCAGCCAGCCCTTTTTATCCAGTAAAACTCTGTAGGATTTGAACATGGCTAAAGGCTGAGTGATGTACCTTGCTGCTGACCCCCTCGATCTAGCAGTCTGGCCCAAAACAAGCAGCATGCCTCCTGGAAACTGCCCATGGATACCATGGGCATGGGGGATGAGGGCCTTCCGGGTAAATGTAGCACTGCTGCCCTCTGCTCACAACCTGCCTTGCAGATCACAGGGATGTGGTGGTGGCAGATCCTGACTCCTTATAACTGATTGTGTACAGGCACCATGGGGGTCATTCAGCTGTTGGGCCGTGTGTGCACTCCTGACAGCTGTTCTCCATTTCCAGCAGAGCAGAGGAATTTTCTGTGGGCAAAGCTTGGCCCTTGGGCTGCCAGTTTTACCCTTTATAGGTGAAATCTGAGACTTTCTGGGACTACAATGGAAAATCCCTTTCTAAATGTCCTCTCTAATTATTCTATCACATAATTCTCAGTAGTCCAGAAGGACTCTCTCTGACTGCTTGCAAGGTTGGAAACCCGGGGCGCTGACTGCCAGCTGTGGTGCACAGAACTGGCTGCTGCTCTTTGGGCTGCAGGCAGGGGTCTGCTCTGAGGTGTGCAGAGCACTGCGCTGCTGGCGGCTCACAAGCAACCACAGCATCCCTAAGAACAGGATTTGAGCAGTTTGTTTTGCATCCAGTGGGTGAAGGAGAGAGAATCCTTCAGCACAAAAAGCAACTTTACAGGTACAGAGGTTTGTATTTTTATTATTGGAAAGTCTACACAGCATTGGTGCCTTGCAGCTCATGTGGGGACTCCAAGGTCCCCAAAGCTTAAGAGATGGACTCCTCTTGTTTAGTGGACAAACTAGTTCAAATGATGCAAGTCTCTCCTGATGAGCTTAACCAAAACTGACCCTGGGCTTGCCTCTGATACCTGAGAGGAGATTTTCTTTTCAAAAGAGTAGGATTGAGAAGCCTACTTAGAGTAAATACATGTCAGCTCTGAGACCTTTCTCTGTGGTTAGAGGAGAACATGCCTTATTTAAAGGAAAAGTGAGAGAGAGCGGCTGTCTGCATGGCAGGTAGCACGCTGCGGCCCCTGTGAATTATTGAAGTGGAATCTGGAATGCACACCGCCACGCCAGGACTTCTGCAGACCACGTCTCGTCGGAAGAACTGACTCCTGCTGGAGAGGTAATGGAGAAGGTGCTGGCCCAAATCTCCATAGTCACGGCCTAGATGCTAGGTCAGGAGGGGCACTCCTCATCGCATGAAGTATGTGGGATCTGAAAACCGGGCACTGCTCCAAGGCCTAAACACCAGCTGGCAGAGATTGTTCAGTGATGCCAAGAGCATCCAGAAGCTTCCCCTGGAGGAAAGGATTTATGAAACCACGCTGTGACAGATGAGAGGCTCTAGAAATCTCCTCTTACCCACTTCGGCATGGACAATCCCACAGCAGAACTGGCTGACGTGGTATTAGAAATACTTGTTGGCACAGGAGCTCTAAGCAGTACAGACAGCAACACAGCCCCACCAGCCTCATGGCTGAGAGACAAATGGCTACAGTGGATGACAGCTTCTTCAGGTAATTCATGGCATTGCAGCTGGGCTGGCTCAGTGTGAGCAGTGCTGGCATGATAACTTCTGACAAAGTCTGTCTGGAAGCTGGAAAGGCTTTCCTAACTACTGAAAAAACTAGATGGCAAGTATTACCACTGAGATAGGGGCTTAAATCCCAACAGAGTGGCACTCTTCTGAGCTAATTGATGCTAACATCTTTCTGACTACTTGCGTTCCACAGAATTCATTCACTCAGACAAAATATGTATCAAATGCTTTCCAAGGAAGCAGGTTCAACCTGTTAGCAAGAACATTCTTCGTAAGCTTCCTACCTCTCTAATCCAGCATTATGGGAAACAGTGTTATCATTCTTGTGAATTTTAAAAAGGAGTAGGATTTTTGCATATGACTTTTCAATGTTTCACCTGTGCAAGTTTGCATTTTGCCACCTAGTCCTCTTAAATTTAAACCCAGCAGCCACTCTGGGCAGATAGAAACAGCCCAAAATCATACACCTACAGAGCGCTAGGCTGCTGCCTCTTGGGGACAGAGAAGAGTTTAATGGGATGGGGGAACATGTCTGTATAGCTGCAAGTGTAGGGGGAGAGAATGGTTTATTTAGTTGCTTCTCAATGTCATATCTTTCTTAAGTGTTTCTAGGATGCCCATCTCATTAGTATCTGAGCTCCATCTCAACTGTCTGGAAGGTAGTAACAGAAAACTGCTATTTGATCTCACTCTTTCTTATCTAATCTCATCTATCAAGAGTATGCTCAGCAGCTTGGTATCTGAGCACCTCAGAGAAATTACATGAAGTCAACAACCTTCTTTGGCATCTCCATTTTGTATTGGAAAAAAAAAGTGCTTCAGAAGAAGGAAATCCAGATCAGTGCTGCATGATTCAGCTTTGCGCACCCACAGGGAGCATGCAGAGAATGAATGGGACAGCATAGCTCCTGTGGGTGGAAGAAGCTCCTCTTTTGTGGAAGTCTTCCAACAGCCACATCATAACCGCTCATTAATTATACAAATAGAGAACTCGGCAAATTCAACGTTCAGTGCAAATGTCTTAAGATGTTTAACAGATGGTGAAAAGTGAACTGCAGGTAAAATGCTGGTCCCAGACTGCTCAGATAGCAGCAAAGCCAGAGCTGCAGTCCTTGGGCCTGGATCCAGGACAATAAATTCTCTGTGATGGACTTGATGTAGCCTGGCAAGGCAGCTTTATGGCTTAGTGGGCTGGTGACCCAGGCTGCCCAGTGGCCCTGGTTCATCTCAAGGCATGGCACCAGGAGCAGCTTTCAAAGAGCAGCCCAGGAATAAGAACAAGAACATCCACCAGAAGGAACATTTGTGAAATTTTGCCATAGTTCAATTCAGTGCTTGAATTTAAGCCCATTGATGAGACTGCTTGTTTCAGCTTCTGCTGCTGCAGCTTCTGCTACCTGACTTGTTAACAAGAAGTCATTTTCTGCATAAATTCTCATAATTTCTATACTTCAAATTCATTTTAAGGTCTGCTGTGATAGATGTTGGCCTCCCGAGAAATAATAGAGACCTTGATTTATATCCTTACAATTACATCTGTTAAGTACTCACAGCATTTAAAAAAAGATTTTGGAGTGGCCAAAGGCTATTCCGTGCACCTTCGGGTCCACAGTTCAAATGCCACATGATGTTTAACTGCTTCCCTGATTGCAGCCCATCAGCCCCGCTCTCTGCAGCAGGGACTTCACTTCCCCGGGTGCTGTCAGTGCCAGCTGAGACGGCCTGGAGCCTGTGCCACGTTATCTCAAGTCAGGCTGCGCTAGCGGTACCTGGAATTAATAAGGGATCATGTGCTTGAGCTCTATAAATAAATGAAAGGGACAGAGTCACCCTAGGAGCCTCGTCACCTTTTAGGCACTCATGCATACCGTAAGTGTACTGGGCCAGCACAACAGCGCAGGAACAAAATGAGCAATTAATTAAACAAATGTACAGTAACAGAGGTAACAGAGTCACTATCTGTGGAGTGGGAAAGCTTCCCAGAGCTGTGTCACCTGACCAAAGCCTGGGCTAGGAGAGCAGGGTGGAAAGGAAATGAGTAAAGATGAACGAGCGAGATTTAGACAGTTCAAAGGCTGTGATTGAAGCCCAGGAACGCCTCGCTGTGTCCTCGAGGTGCAGACACATTAAGTCATCAAGAGCCACTCCCCAGAGATGTCTGTGCACACTGTCCTACATGAACATGAAGTGACCTGAGGTTGCCTGGCCCTCAGAGGAAGAGGAACAGTCACGTCCTGTTCGTGCTGGGCAGTGCGGGGTAGCGGCCTACCGTGTTGGCACCACGCGGCTGGCACAGGCTCACTGTGTTGCGAACTGGGGCGTCTCCACCCTTGATGACACCAGCAAACTGGTGAAATGCTGTCTGGGGCTTACGTCAATTATGGTTAATTTTCTGCGAAAAGTGCACCGTCACGCTGATGATCTTTGTTCTGTACCTGAGGTGCAGTATCTCCTGTCAAACAAGGCCTGCAGCAAAGCATGGTGCCTCTGAGCAGAAATTGGACTGGGTGGTGGCGGTGTCCTAGTGAAGCATCAGGAGGTCCCACTGTACTACTGAGAGATCCTTCCATCTTTAAAGCAGAGACATTCAGGTATCATTCACTGAGAGTCAGTCCTACTAGCTCCAGACAAGCACTGCAAGTCTCAGAGTCCAACAGGAGGTGAGAGAAACACCCACTCAGTCTTTCAGCCCGAGATGAACAACAGCATTGATCTGGGAAAAAACGTTCCAGTACTGGTGTCAGCAGAGATTAAACCATCCGACACTCAGTTTGGCAGAAGAAAAGATCGATCTCTGACAGTGGCTACAGGCAATATGATTGAGCAGCCCAGAAGTGAAGAGTGCACACCGGGTAAGTGTTCCTTAAAAGTTAATTATAACTGTGTTGAAACACTCATTCTGGAAAACAATGATTTCGAGCAACTGTGTTACACACTGGCACTGCCCAGCAACTCCAGTACAAAGGTATTGCCCAAAATGATATATGGAATTCACTGATTTCCTAGCATAGATATGAGTGCAGCACCCATAGATGTTTTTGTGTGTACGTAACCTTAAAGGGATACGCAAAACTACGTAATGTAGTTGTGTGATGAAACAAATAGTTCCTCAAAATATCTGGTGGGAGTGAGAATTCGATACCTGATCTAATAGTCAGCTTTGTCTTGCACTGTTCACCGAATGGTAGGTGGATTAATGGTCAGTCTGCACGGAAATGCCAAGCACCTCACAGGGAGCAGAAATGAGAGCCAGAATAAGGCCAAGAGTTTTGTTCTCCTCTCCTGACAGCATAATTCCACAGTGATACTCTTGACTTTTTTGCAATGGATCATGATTCACAGTGCTGTGACTCAGTGGAATGGCAGTCCCTAGGCATGACATTAATAAAGGCGCTTTTTCTTTGATCCAGTAATAAAGCTAATCTCTGTACAAGAGCTGTAGAAACTGATTGGTCTGCATATCCCATGATGCGATGGCCCCTGCAATGCAACCGATGCACATTTCCCTCTCCAATACAGGAGATAAGACAGATTAAAACACAAACACACTAAGACTACAGTGATGGAGTTTCAAAATAAAAATACTGTGTTTCAGATTTCCAAGAAAATAGAGTTGCCTGGAAAAAGGTCTCCACGTTGTCTGCCTCACATATTTTTTCAACAATGAACAAAAAAGCCAAGGCTCTTTTCATTATGGTAGTATTAAGAATTTTAAAATGTTTCTGTGCCTTTCATACCTTCAGTAAGTGCCTATGGTTCATCAGATATTGCATATTTTGGATGGCATGTCTAAGTATGGAGCTTGTTACTGGGGTTCTGCCTGGGGATGCTGGGGCGTGCTGTACTGTTTGCTCAGCTGCCTCCTGCACTGGTAGAAGAAACTAAGGAACGTGCAGAACAGAGGAAGCTTGCTGATGCTGGGATCTTCTCCACAGTTAATGGCATACTGAATAATCCTGGTGCACTCACAGTGTACTGAATCGCTGCTGCCCTTTATCTCTGGCTTATAAAGGGAACATGTGGCTCTGATTTACCTTTCCCCACACAAATTACTGCATGGGGGAGTAGCAAGGGAAATAGAAGGCTAGACATAAAAATTACCAAGCAGTCTTTGCTATGTCTAAAGAAGCCCTCTAAGGGAAAAATCATAAGAAAGGCAGAAAAATTGAGCAAGAAGGTTGCAGTGTTATGTTCTGTATATGCAAAAGCCAGAAAACATCAGGGCAGGCCTTTTGCTGCTGTAAGCAGCGGTAGCTTCATTGCATAAATGGAGCCAGGTTGATTTATATTATAGGTGAACGGTTATGGCGTTCAGCACCATTATAATTTCTAATGAGTGGTTTTCACTGTTATTAATTCAGCTGGTATTATTAATATAGCTTTTGGACTGGCTAGGATAAGCTATTTTAGTCATCAAGAACAAGATTCCATACTGTTATCTGAACTTGTCTTTTGAAGCTCTGAAAGGTGCTTTTGAGGACTACCTTTGTACAATGCCTCCAGGCAGATCTGAATGTCTGCTTGAAATCCCCGTCTAGACTAGGAAAATGAGCAGCCCTTACAATGTGCTAATGGGTACACATAGGTTGGATCGTTTTAAGACACAGGAGAAAAGGAAGATGCTTGCGCAGGGTGTAGTTCCTTGTACAGCTGAGCCATGTTAATGCCTTGCCGTTGACAAGGGGGGAAATCCTATCCCTCTCCCTTCACCCCTGCTATGTGGTTCTCAGCTGCCTGGCCTGCTCACTGCTCTAAAGCTGGTGCTTTCCGGCTACTTTCTATGAAGCCATTAGAAAACTGATGATAAAGAAGTGGATACAGCCATGATAGTGGAGTGAGCTGACTCTGATGATGTCAGGCGGTGGACATGTGCTGGGGCCGAGTACATGGCAGGGAGGTGCAGTGGGTAGGCAGGGAAGGAAGGAGCTGAAAGTCCCTGTCTCTCAGCATTGGCTGTCAGGTGGGTTGCTCTGTTCTGCCCCTGGCATCTGCACTGAATTTGGCATGCAGGAGCAGGGGTGAGTAGGTGGGTGTGTGGCCTTCTGGGCTACACATGAGCCATTGAGGCACATGTGCAGACATCAGTTGCCTGCTTCAGAAATTGTAAACTGGAAATGAAGCTGTAGTATCCATCTTAATTCCCCATTCTGCAGAACAGTTTTCAGATACTTACGCAGAAGACACTCTTTGCCTTTAAACGTGGCTCTTCACAGTTGGCTTCAGCCACTGCTATGGACTGTTCATCTGGCTCTGCGTGAGGGGTATGCTTGCTCTTGACCCTGCACAGCCCATTTCCTCCATGTAGGCCTCCCTAATCAGCTCAGCCATGTCTCTACTTCTCGAACCCTTTTCCCACTGCACTCCCTCCCACCCCTCCAGCCTTATTTCTTCCCTTTTGTTCTACCCCAACTCACCACCTCCTGCATCAGGGCACCCTGAGAGCTTAATGCCTTTCACCTCTGTCTTCTGGGCTCCATGTTCATCCTCTGCACCAAAGCTCGCTCAGTTTGGGCTATGTTCACTACTCCGATCCCTGTCACCCCACTCCAAGAGCTCAGGTTCACTCAGCCCCTGGCTCGCAGGCTGTTGACACAGCTGTCTGCCTTAGTATCTTTCTTTCAGATGGATAAAAACCGATCAAGGTTTGGCTCTTGGTGAATTTTTGTAAGGCATGTGGCCTATTTTTCATTACAGTAAGTGTGTTTGTTCTGTTCCTTCTGGGTACGATAGGATCTTGCTTACCGGGATGCACGGTGCCCCTGTTCGCCTTGGCCTGGCTATCTGCATTCAAACCTTTTTTGCTATAGTCATAAAATGAGGGGTATAAACACCTCGCCTGGGGCACAAGCTGTTAGTTCAATATAAGGAGATTTAAGTAGGAGCAATGGGAGAAGGAAACGGGCTGAATATCAGGAAAAGCTCCTGCCAGTGAGACGTGTTTGGCTGTGAAATCTTCTCCCAGGGGAAAGAGGTCAAAGCCTCATTGTTTCAAAGCAGAGCTGGTCAGCCCTGCAGAGCAGCAGTGGGAGTGGTGGGGTACAGGGAAGGGCAGCAGCTGTGTATGGTGGGGAAGATAGTGTGGGGGAAGTGCTGGGTGCAGTGGGGAGAAACCAGGGGCAGGGGGGCAGCAGGAGAAGCACAAGGGGACAACAAAGGGAGTAATGGGGCACGGGAGGGAGGGGGGACAAAGGCTGGAGAGAGCAGGGGAAGCTGGAAGGAAAAGAGGCAGGAGCTGCAGGCACGCAGGACAGGAGATGCTGGTGAAAAAGGCATAGAGTAATACTGAGAGTAAGTAGGCAGCAGTGAGCACTAAGAACAAAGTCTCCTGGCTTTGTTGTGAACTTGGTGGCCCTGGTTGGGCGCAGCTAGGAGATGAAAAGAACAGAGACAAAGAGACAACATTTTCTCGTGACATTTTTTGAGCAAATCCCTTGTCCTAGGATACTTTGTATAGTTTTCTCCTTCTGCATCTAGATTAAACCAAGACATTCCAACGCATTTCCTGGCAAACCAGGGACAGACAGGCTAGAAAAGCCATGAAACCACAGTTTTAGAGCATTAGCATAGAACATGAAGGATAGGCACAAGCAACACCTCAACTTCTTGACGCTATTTGGCTGATATGCACTGGAGGAGACTGTTGTGTTAACATCTCACCATTTTTTATTGGCTACTAACTATTATTTGTTCCAAAATTCCACATGTTCAGTGACATTTCATTCCTCCCACTGGAATGAACTCTCCACCATGCAAATTCAATTATGACATAAATTATCTGAGGCTCTTCAGCCATGCCCACCACATACTCCATTAAAACTCATCATTAGTTACATGGCATTCGATGACCTCTCTGAAGCTCTTCACTACCACAAAAAAAAGAAATTCCCAGCTCAGTTTCTTTCACCATACTGTTACTAGTTTCCTTCTCTCTACTCAGTTAATTTTGCTGAGGTCTGCTACACAGCTTCTATATAGATCTACAACTCAAAACAACACATAAGCTCCAGTTTGGCTGGTCTGCCAAAAAATCACATGCTTAACTTTTCCCTGAGAGATCAGGAGAAGGGTGAAAAGATGCAGGACCTGCCCGGGACCCAGAGACACATCGCAGGGCTCGAGCTGCTGTGCAGTCCCGATGGAATGTACCCAAGGTCCAAATCCAGGCCGCACTCCTACAGCCCTGCTCTAAACACTTATTTTTAATTCTTACAAATCTTTTCAAATGCCATTCCACAATGAATATTGCACACTGAATGCAAGACTTGCCAACTTAATTTGAAGAAATTGCTGATAATGACAACATTAATTGCCTTCTCATTCTGCTTTTTATCTTCATTGTTAATCCTTTCTCAGAAGAAAAATCCTACTTGGATTACCAATGACAGTTTCTTTGTTCTCCTTATTTTTTTGTTTTTCTTAATTGCCCTGAGAGGACTATTTGAAAAGAATATTCATGGCAGAAGTACAAGCTGGCAGAAATGTCACTAAAAGGAAAAGCCTTCTGTAATCTTATCTCTGGCTCAGTCACCGGGACCTTCAGAACAGTGCAGCTAAGCTGCCAGTTTCAAGGCTGAAATGATTTTGTGATGGTTCAGCACTAAGGGAACCAAACTGACATAAATCCATTAAAGTTACTGCGGCTTTTTTTTACCCCACGTTTACAGCAACGGGGATCAGGATCTGATGTTTGTCAGCCTCTTGCACGGATAGAACTTGAAACAAAACAGATAAATCAGTTTTCTTAAAGGTAAAGTTTGGGGTCTTTTTGAGGAATGAGTGAGTGGAGGCCTGGAGGTGAGATGTTGCCTCTGCTTTAACTCAGATCGGGTGAATCGATTGGAGCAGTCGCTGTCTGAATGCAAAATGCACCTCACTCCCTCAGTCCCAGTGGGTGAATCTCCCAGCAACTCGCAGCGGGCAGTAAGAGGCTATCCCAGCAAAAGCACCGAGCACTGGCAGCAGGGTCTGCGCTGCTTTCTCCCACCGATCCCCGACGGAGCCTGGCCGGGCAGCCTGGGCTCGGGCAGCCGCTGGATCCAGGCCGCCCGTGTTCGTGCGGCCGCGGGGCAGCAGCGCCGCTCGGTGGCACATGCCCGAGATAGCAGCTGTTGGAGAAAGCCACGTCGTTCGGGACGTGACGATAGAGAGCATTTGCATTCAAGAACAATTTATAGGAAACGTTAAAGCAAGGTTGTATCTGTGCATCTTCTCGCTTTCACGCCGTCCATCCTTCCCCCAGTACTCCATCCCATGTACGTGCTAAAGCAATCCCTTCGGTTTTCTGTGCGAGACAGAAAAGCTTGCAAGTTGATCATGGAATACTGCTTTATTTAAATGTCTAGTGTAAAAACCTCTTGTCTTTGATAAAAACAGAAGTGATAAAACTCGTCTTTCTTCTTTCTTTAGTGTTAGGAAGTTAGTAAGTTCATTAGTGCTTTCTCACAAGGCTGTGGTGGACAGCAGAAAACTGAAAGGACAGTCACAGTGTGTTTTTACCATACTACAGTGTTTCCTGAACGGAGACTCAAGTAGGAACTGTGTGGAATTTTGTTTATCAACATCACTTCTGGTTCACATCCATAGGAACCTGGCTCTGTAACTGGAGCTGCATTTCTAGAGACGAGGGTAATGCAGGAGCAGCGATACAATAAAAATACAAACCCACCCTCTATCTCAGCAGGCAAACCTGACTTCCAGAAACACTTGGCACAACCATCCTCCGTTTCTTGAAGTTCAAAGCTCTCATTCAGATGATCAGAGCCCTTTTTCCCACCGACTGCTGTTGGTAAAATTAAAAATGTTTCTATGCTATCTCTTGGCCATAATAGAGATAAAGAAGCTCATCTGTTCTGATGCAGGATTTTACATTCAGTAATGCCACAGATTTCAACTGGATTTGTCCTTATTTGTATCACAAGGGCCCATGGGTACAAGGAGATTTGTCAGTTCACCTAGCAACAGGAATTACATTAACATCACTTTAAGCTCAGAGTTAAAGAAACTAAATTCAGTGCTCCCATCAGAAGTAAAGTGACCTTAGTTCTTCTCTTTACATCTTGGTTATCTCTGTTTTATTTTTCCTCCTGAGTCGGAGCATCCAGATAGGCTTTATTTAATGTTTGCCTGCTTTGCTGTATTAGTTCCTTCACCCTAACACTACAGAGCACAGCCAGGCCTTGTGTGAGGAAGCAGCAGGGCTGCAGGTTTACATGAGATCCCATAACCCCAGGGATGGGAAACTTCTGTCTGTTGCTGAGACTCCAGTGGCAGCGTGTTCATAAGTGTGGTCCCAAAATAAATGCCAGATAGGGGACAAAAGTTGTTTTACTACCCTTGTGAGTACCACATCTTAAGCCAGACAGCCCACTAGACTCACACGTATTTACTGGAGAAAGAAACAACAGAGAGTTAGCACCACAGTAAGCCATGTCAGGCACCGCTCATGAAGAATGCGAGAAATGCAACTATTCTGACCTTCCAACAGAGTCCTCTCCATGCAAAGCAGCATATGGAAGGCTTACAAGAGGCTTTCCTCATCTACAAAGCGCTCGCTAAATTCTCACTAACTTAATTGTCAAACTTGGTTTCCTTAAAAAGCTGATGCATCTTCTCATTTTCTGTAACAGTATTCTGTTAAACAACTGATAACTGTTGTTGACAAAAGACAGGGAGAAACATTTGTGTATAGGTCTTGAATAAATAGAGTTGTGGAATCTGCCTGTAGGTGTATGTATATGTATGCATACCGACACATTTAACAAGATATGAGATTTTTAAGCTGTCTGGGGTACATTTTTGTCTTTTTAAATGTATGATAAAAACTAGCTTTGTTTACACAGACAGTAATGATTCATAATGCTGTAGCACAGGGAATTAAAGCAAAGAGAACATTTACTATGGTAAATCGCCATTTCCATAGGCGATTCCTATCAGCTGCATGAACATTTAGTTTGTCTAATTTGTGATATGAGACAATCACAAAAGTTTTGTCTCAGCCTCAATCCAATATTGGCATCATAAACATACAAACACAGGACGTATAACAAAGCCTCCATATAAGATGATGTTCAACTTAAATCTACATTCATAATAAATGGCTTGCTTTAGAGGGTCTCCGTTTCTACCTCAGCATTGTTATTTTAATAGTTAATAGGAATTATTTCCATCCTTTGATTCAACATAGAGGAAACTGACCCATAAAGGAGCTCTGAGCTTCAGTTCCAGGGCAGGGAATATAGATAAAATCAGGAATTACACTACTGACTGGTAGTAAACTAAAAAACAGCCTTGTTCCTGGCAGTGAGGATGGCCATTATAATGGGAACATATTCTTGGTGTGCGGTGCTGTTCAAGAGAAAAAGGATGATCAGCTTGATTAAACTCTAGAGAAATGGATATTCTAAATATATAGTGAGATGGTCATCCCCAATTAATTTTGAGGGATGAGAACACTAAGTTTCATTTTCCATTAGGCTGGCTGGACAGCTTTCTGCTGTTTGTTCATTTGTTTAGTGAATTCTTCTTTAATTGTATCATAGCCTTGGTGTTCAATACAACAAGAAGTGTTGCTAACCAACAACAAAATCCTGACAAAATTGCACTTGCAACAATAAAGAGCTTGTGGCTTCAAGCTACAGAGGTGCTTGGGGTGCCCACAGACATGGTTTCTGTGCTTTGGTCCAGTAGCAATTCCAAACAGTATATCCTTGTTCCAGGTGTCTGGGGCTTTCTGAAAAGAAAAATGGAATTGTAGACAAGAAGAATATCTCATCAAATACTAAATATTGCACTTAATCAGTTTCCTGAACAGCTGCATCGGAGTAACAGCAGCAGAATTATTGTGTAGAACTGAAGAAAGTATTATATATGTGCAAAGTACCAGAGTATTTCCTTTGAAAGAACTTGGAGTTAAGGATTTTGGGGCAGTTTTGCCATACTGAAATTCTAAGATAATTTATTCAGTATAAAGGCATTGTGTATTTTATTTTGAATATGGAGGGGACTTACATATGTGCTTGAATTCTTTTTAGTGTTTCCAGTATATTTTATTTTGTATACTTGAGTTCATTTAAACTTGCCTGAACCTTGAACAACTGAGAGATGATTTAACTTTTCTGTGCCATAAATAATATTTTTGAGATAATGTACTTTTTTAGCACTAGGAACATATCTTACAAAATAATAACATTGGCATTACAGAGCAGTATATTTATGTTGTGAAAGCACAAAGTAGCACTCACTGGAGACTGCCATTCAGCAGGGTCAGCATGGTTTTGTTGGTCTTTCACCATTTGTTCAATTGTTAATTTATTGTCAGAGTGTTTTGTATTTAAAATGGCATCGTAAGTCACACACAAAGATACGGTGATCTCTAAGACTATGTTTGGTTTTCAGTACTTTATTAGAAAGAATAAAATTGCTTATGGAAAATTGCATTCACCTCCAGTGGTGACAGCAGGGAAACCATGGCCGCACTCACTTGAAACAGAATCCAACCCCTGCTTATTTCTTCTTATATTGCCTAACACTGAGGCAATGTAAACATGATCAATCATTCCCTTTCTCTTGAAACAGCACCAAACTCCTCATGGATAAGACATCCAAACTGCTGGAGCACATGATAAAGTATGGAAGCATCTTAGGCAGGACCCGTTCCAATGAAAGTCACACACAGAAAGACTGAATAAACATCAGATGTTAATCTCTAGTAACAAACTTTTAAAATGAAACGAAACAGATGTACTGTGATGTGAGAGCGAATTAAAAATTTAGTCACCCCTTTGTCAGCAGAGTAACTATTTCCCAGAAATTTACAGACATAATTTATAAGTATGATGGTATTTTATGTAATGTTATCTACAACTTCTTGCTTAAATTGTATGTGTAATTTTGTTTCTGTTTGTTTGGCTGGCTTGTTTTGTAAAAGCTTTATGCAGATTGTAACATGTTTATGCCAGCTACTTCTATCAAACTCATTCTGACTTGATAAACATCCTCACAAGACCTCCTCATGAAACGGCGTCCTGTAACTTGCGGAGCAGCAGAAGATGTGGCTGAATACACACCAGCTGTGTTTATATCTAGGCTCTGATCCACGAGTTGATAAAGAACCAAAATATTCATTAACTTCAATGAGCACTTCCCGTCTTTAGAAGTGCATAATCAAAGCTGTATGAAGTATGGCCCAGATTTTTCTAAGCAGTTTTATATTAAAAAAATATGACCAGAAGATAGGTATATAACCCCATGTATGCAAATCTTTTTGGATGATTTGAAATGCTAAACTGTTATATTTTACCTGAGAAAGGATCAATAGGAATAAAACTATGGAACAAACACTCAGTAAGTATGGTTAGCCAACCACTGAGAGCAGGCTGTTCTATAGATCTGCTGATAAATGAATGGGAAATGTGGTATTTGATTCAACAGACAATTGGAATTATGATGATTTTTCTAATTTCATACCTAACATCTCCTGTAATTGTTGCTGTTCTTTCTTGTCCTGTAAAGACAAACGAACAAAAAAAACCAAGAAGCCTCCACAGTTGGTATAAGGAGCTATGGGTTTGCTTAGGGGACATTTCTGGGAGCACTGAAATGGAATAACAGATATATTGGACAATTCTCTCCTCCCCTTCATGCTGCTGACACAGAAGGTGACTAAGGGTCAGCAAATGGGGACAGAACTCCAGCGCCACCAGCTACTGCCAGAGCAGGCTGGTACCACTGGCAGTGGGTGCAGATATGGAGAGCATATAGACAGCGCTGAGCTAGGAGGAACAGACCTGCCTGATGGAAACACATTTCTGAGAAAACAGAAGAGGCCTCAGTGAAGCTTTTATTCAAGTAGTCCTAGTGCATCCAGACAGCTAGGTCACTGCCTTCTGCTGTGGCTAGCAACTTTCCAATCTGCAGTAATTTTGAATGATTAGACATAAGCTTATATGGAGATTGGACAGGGGGTAACAGAGTGAGCCAAAATATGTACCTGGAAGTTCAAACCCAGCTGGGAAAAAACATACACAAAAAAGTGGCATTGTGCTGTGGTGGCTTTTACACTGAATGAATCTTTCTTCCATTAAGTATTCTGTACACGTCACACACACAGAAACAGTATTTTTATTGATATCTGTAAATATAGAAATTGAAAATGGTGTTATGACGTATTTATGGGATTAAAATATATTCTAACCAGTGCTGTAGCAGGAGATGTAGTGCTGCTTTTTACATCATCCAGCATGCTTGCAGCAAGAGCAGTCAGGGGCTTCAGTGCTGACAGAAATTGCAGTGACTCAGGGATGCGATGCCTAGATCAAATTGAATGTAAATGTAGGAGGCTGGTTCATTTTATACAGATAAATTTAGATTCAGTCTCTAAAATTAGTGCACTATACATTCAACTCCCCCAAAAACATAATTGCATATGCCAGATAAAATTAGAGCGCTGTAACTAGAAAACAAGTGTACCTTTCTGTTTTTGGTATGAATCCCGTTATTTTTATTTAATTAGAGAAGGAGTAAAATGATTTGAAAACATTTGTGCAATCAAAACCAAAACCAAACAACTCTTTTTTTTTTCTTCTAACGAAATAAATTAATTACTAACATTTCTTGACTCACATTTCTCCTCCCGTGACACAATACCGTACAGCAAACTTCCACTTTAGGTCTCTGATCCATCCTTTAAAACCAGACTTGCAACACTAAAATTCTTTAGTTAACAGTACACAAATAGCAGCAGTTAACTAGTTAAGAGCAGCCCGTTATTAATGAGAAGTGATTGCTCTGGTGGCAGTGTGACCACCAGAGGGCATTTCCCCGGCTGGGCCACTCCTGCTAATAACGTCCCACTGAGCTACGCTGCTTTGTAGAAGAATTATTTTTTTGTTTACTGTCTTTTCCTGTCACTGGGAATATCGCATCCTTCTGTGTCAAGTAAATTTTGCAATTTCATACTCAGGTTCTTATTGCTCCAATAATTGCTGTCTCAAAGCAGATGAACAGAAGGGTGGGAATAAGAGATGATCACCGGGCTATCAAGTCTCTTTCAACTCAGTAAAGGGAGCAGGGGATGAGAGGCAAACAGATAAGAAGGTTAGAAGATGTGGAATAAATAAGAGAAGAGAAAGAAAATGAACTGAACAACAACAAAGGCTTGGAAAAGCAGGAAAAAAGGAATATGTAAAATTCTGGTCTGAAAAAAACGTCAAATATCACAACAGTTGGACTTTATGAGCTTCAGAAACTTATATCAATTTTAAAAAGCATTAGTTTGAGGATGAAACACACGAAAAAAGGTGAATGCATGAACGCGGCTTTGCCTTTCCTTACCTACCATACGTGTTTTCAGACTGTCTGGGGCCGTAATGGCAGAACCAAAGTAGTGCAGCCGGGTGTCAGCTTCAGGACACTGTAAAACCTCTCCCTGACCCCTCCAGTTCCACAGATAGTGGCTTAGAAGCTGTGCTTTCTGTGCAGAGGTGCTGACCCAGCTGAAAAAACTCTGGAACATTTTACCTACCCTGATGAGTTTATTCCCTCTTCTCCTTACCTTCCTCTCTTTTTGGTAAGGGCATGTTACTTAACTTAAATTGCTGGAAGATCTATTATTATTTTAACTGTGAACATACTATCCTGATGAGTTCCCTTGTGAGAGTGTTGGAGAAGATGGCTTTTGTTGCTTTAGAAATAAAGTAACTGTTGCTATTACTGACATCAATAGGAGTTAGAATTTTTTAAGCAAGGAACAGTATACGGCCTTATTTGCAGAAGCAAAATTGGGTCAGCTAGTCAGCGTGCTTATAATCTCATTTAAAATGAGATTTATACTTGGTCAAAGAATTCTTCTCTGTCTCCTTACTTACAGGATGGTAGGCCTTGTAATTCTTAGGCTGGTTACTGAAGCTTAGTTAGTTGGTTCTTGTTAAGAATTTCATCTGAATTTCTCTCTCAGAGCAGGGCTAGAATCTAGAGGGTAATGGTTCTTTTACCTCACATCAGGGTTGTTGCAGTTTGCAGAAGCAAATTGCTCTGTGCTCCCATCTCACTCAGAATCAGAGAGAAGTAAAAATAATTTCCCCTTTCCTACAATGATAAAACCTTTCTGCAGTATTTTTACATAAGCATAATGTTAGTCAGCATCATTCAGGAGAAAAACAAGCTCCTTTTAGGGTCTGCCTAAATGAGGCAAGGCTTCTGAGAAATGCTCACAAGGTCAAGTAACCATACATTATCACGTTGGTATAATAACACATACGCAAAAATGCTAAATCAGACTTGCGTATGCAGCTTGAATTTGAAAACTTCCTAAGAGTTGAGATCCTGGCTTTGAAACCATAAGGTTATTTTGACGCGCTCTTTTTTAATCAATATTGAAGAGTCATATATGTAGGTAGATGGATATATACAGCTATGCCCTAATTAAGGAAAGGGGATTCCCAGTTGCAGTCCCTATTTGATCCAGTTTACAGCTCTGGGAAGAGAACACTGTGCCACTTCATGATGAGTTTCTATCTAAGAGATTCTTTTTCCAGTAACCGGGGCTAAAAATTTTCACTTAAACAGAATTCCAAATATGCTATGTGGACTATTTAAGCATCCCAAGCGCATAGTATCCAGCCTGTGAGCTTTCAATCACTTGATATTCTCTAACTCAGATCATTAATTCTAGAAGCAAGCCTGCATGTCTAAAAAGAGTATATCTGCCCTTGACTAAGGTTTTTTTGAGCTACCACTATAAAAAGAGAAACTTATCTGTGCAAGCCTGTTTTTCATCCTTCCTTGTGTTGTACTTCTTTTATCTGGAGAAATTATCACCTGCCTACTAACCCTGAAATGCAGCATTTCAAGCTTCTGTCTCCAACACACAGCTCACTCAGCTCACTTTGGAGACATAGCCAAGGAAGCGCTGTTCTGGATGTTTCCCTCCCTGCTGACACAGCAGTAGAGCAGCTCTGCTGGGCAGGTTGTGAAGGGGCAATCAGTGAGCAGACGTTGCCTCCCTGCAGCCCTTGTTCCCACACTTCACATGAAAGCAAGTCATCAAAAACTAATTCACTTCCTAGCAATCATTGCCTGAAATCAAGCTGGTGACTTAGCAGTATCTGACATTCCCTGCTACAATCAAGAAACTGAAGTTTGTCTTGTTTGCCAGTTCGTCTTGACTATCTCAGTAAGGCTTAGTTGGTGCAGCAGCTTCTTGCAATCTTTTTACCTCCTTTGCAAGCAAAATGCTGGAGGAGACAGCTCCAGATGTTACCACTTTCTCTGAAGATGAAGATGTAGATGTAGCCAGGAGCATTTAAACACTCAAGATCCTTTCATGACTGTCTCAGATTTCTCCAGTTAATATTAGCCCTCCAGCTATCTTACTAGACATAATGCCTGGCAAGAACAAGGTAGGTTCAAATCCAGCTTGAATCGTCTTCCTCAGTAAAATAAACAAGCCAGCTGGACTGTAAATTTCCTACAAACTTTTACAGCACTTTCTGCATTGTTTTAAACAGCACAAGACATGTGATTGCAATTGGTCAAGGTGCAAATGCCATAGCACTATGCTACGTCATTCCTCCCCAGACACTTGGTAATGCAGCACCTTGCCTGTAGTATCAAGGACTAAAGGTTCACCAGCTGCAGGTATCTGTAAATCCCATCACCCTGTAGATTGCTGACTTTCTTCCTCAGCATGCAGACCTTACGAAAGGACTACTCAGTACATTGAGCAATACAGGATGCGCTCAGGAGCGTAAATGGTTTCAGTGAAGATAAAAATGAGTAATTTCTAATACCTTTCCTACTTACAGCCAATAGAGTATTCATGCAGACAAAAAGGGGTAGAAATTCTTGTATACAAGTATACCAGATATTTTCTGTAGCATTCTTACTTTAAGCTGCCAACCATTTTTTTTTTTGCAGAAGCTTCCAAACCGTTTATTAAAATTTCAGTACACATATAGATCTATCACTCTCCTGCTACAGTGATCTCTCTCTAAATCAAAATAGGAAATTGATCTCTATAAGAATTATCAGTATTGTATCTACCCGTATTATATGGAATAATAGCATTATCAGTCTACATTGCAACTATGCATATAAGCATGCGTATGTTTATATACACTCAGATGTATCTAGGTAAACATGCATGCTACAAGATTCTGTAGGTTTATCTCTTTTATTATATCTATGCTTATATATAGTTTATAAAATATTAAATGTTTTATCTCTTTTATTATATTTTACCTGTTAGATGTTACTGCTAGTGCAACTATTTTTATACGTATTTTAAGGGCTGCATATTTCTATCAGACATATGTTCCTACAGCAAATCCCATACAGCACTACGAACCAACAACTATCTCTGAGGCAGAAAATGAGGGTCAGCTGGCGTTCACAGTGCTCTTCTGAACAGTGAATGAAGTCTGGATACAAGCTGCAGCAAACTCCATTGGGAGCACCAGGGCATATAGGGTATGCTTCAAGTCAAGTTTCAAAGAGCAGCAGCATTTCAGCAATGAAGAGCACTATGTTGACTCTTCTGGTAGAGACTTTATTAACCCACTACATCACACAGAGCTACAATTCCTTTTCCAAATGTCAGTTATCATTTAATTCCAAGTAACTTAAGACTAAACAGGTAAAACAGGTTATAGATAAGTCTCTGAACGCTTTTCAAGCTCCATCATGAATTCTATCATTGAACAGTTGTATACTGGGTGCTGCGCAGGCACCAACATACACCCTTTCGAGTTGGAGACTTCTGAAAGATCTGAAGAATCTGATAGTGCAGAGGAAACTGGCAGCCTGCCTGTCACATCTCAGGACTAAGGTGCTTATCTTCAGATGCCATTTTCCTCCTACTGCACTCAGTATTTTCTGCAGCTGTGCTAGATTGTAATCTAGATCAAGGAGACAGGTATGTGAAGACCACAGCCATCTGAAGAAAAGGAAGTATAAACATTTTCAGCTTTCAAGTACTGTGTGTATTTCTTATTTTTCCTCACTTGTGAAGTTCAGCTCATCCATAGCATCGAAGAGGGCTTTTATGTAAGGACCCCTCAAAAACAGTAATTGTGCCTAAGCTGTGATCAGTGCACACATACTGCATCAGCTCCCTTCAGACCCAGACACTCTCTTTCCTCCCCACAGAAACCAGAGGAGGACTGACACTTGGCTTTACCAGAGCCAGGAGCAGGTCAGCAGGCTTTGACTACCCTCATCAGCCTCACATGGGCCTTCACTCATGCACCTCCACCTGTTGGCCTGGAGGCTGCATTTAAGCAGCTGGGGACAAAGCTCTTGGTAGAAAGTTCTTCCATAAGTGTTGTGTTTGAGCTTGTGAGTTCTTGCTACCATGTTGCTTTTGGTCTTGTCTTCATACTGTAGGTATGTCTGCTGCTGGCTGGGCTGTGGCTGGCCCTGGGTATTATGGCTTTCCTTGTTCAGGTACTATGGGGTTGTGCTTTTTGTTGGGGGGAGGGGGTGTTGCTTTGTTGCTTCCTTGGCTCTGGTTTGCTCTGCCATTAGCAGAGGCCTACTGTGGTGAGCCCTGCATCAAAATTAGCTGATGGGACTTCTGTGAAGGAGAAATGTTGACTTTGATATCAGCGTGGGTCTTCTTTCTTTAGTTGGCTGTTTTGTGCTAGTACCTATGCAGATTGTAAATAGAATATACTGCGTGAAGTCTGGAAATGTATGCTGAAGTTACAATGCTAGGCCAAAGAATCACAAAATTGTTCGGGTTGGAAGGCACCCCTAAAGGTCATCTAGCCCAAGTCCCTTGTAATGAACAGGGACACCCACAGTGAGAGCATGTTGCTCAGAGCCCTGTCAGTGTGACCTTGAGTGTCTCTAGGGGTGGGGCACCCACCACCTCTCTAGGTAACATGTTTTAGTGCTTCACTATCCGTATTATAAAAAGCATTTTTCCTGAATCTCCTATCTCACAGTTTGAAACCATTTACCCTTGTCCTATGACAACAGATGCTGCTAAAGAGTCTGTTCTCTTTTTTCTTTTAGCCTCTCTTTAGATACTGAAAGGCTGCTCTCAGGTCTCCCTGGAGCCTTCTCTTCTCCAGGCTGAACAGCCCCAGCTCTTTCAGCCTGTCCTTGCAGGAGAGGTGTTCCATCCCTTGGATCATTTTTGTGGTCCTTTTGTGCTCCAACAGTTCCATGTTTCTCCTGTACTGAGGACTCTGTATCTGGGCAGTACTCTAGGTGAGGGAGGAAGCTACCTTTGAGCAGACGCAGTGGCTCGCTTAGTGCTGTTTGCTAGCTCCTTGCTGGAAGATGTAAAACCACTTTGTACAGAAATTGAGAACGTATACCAACAACAGAATACCTATTTCATATTTTATTTCTTTGCCTCAGTGGCCAGTTTTAGAGACTGCATTTTGATGAAGGCACTTATAGTCTAATATTGTGTAAAATAGTGTAAGTATTAATTAAATCAATGTACTTTGTTCTGTTTTGAACACTTGTCCACTGTGAGCTTATTGTATATGTATGCACTGCACTAATCCTGTCCCCAGGGCTGCGGCACTTAAAGATGTTTAGATGAATGGGGGTGGCCTGTGGCTCTGCAGTTAAGACAAAAAACAACAGCAACGCGATCAAGCCGCAAAAACTGATGCACCTTTTTAGGCAGACTTGCGATCTTCTAGAATTGCATTACAGAAATCTTGCAATGATTTCTGTCATGTGGTTTGCTGAATCTTGTTGGCTCCTCTGAACAATATATAGCTTCATCCAGAACTTAGCATTTCTTCCATGAAGACACCAGATGGAGTCTAACTTCTTTGTAACAGCTTTGTTTTTCAAGTGTAGAGATGTCTTATCCTAACCACTATCTTTCATGCTGTCATTTTCTTCTTATGTTTGTGGTTATAACAGCGCAATTATGATGCTGGGTAATTCACTATTTAGGTATGCTGTGGTTGCTTTTGGCTTCCTTCGGGCTGTGCCATACAACACTGAACGTGTTTGCAGTTGGGTGCTCCTCATTCTAGTAGCATGTCTTGCCTTTTTGAGTTGGCAGTGTACTGTCTCCTGTTTAACTGCATTGAATTTTCAGCATAAAAAGATGTAACTTATTGGCGATTTCAGAAACTGAAATTTCTCTGCCATTCATGACCTTTCATAACAATGATTTTTATATTCTCCTATGAACTCCACTGCTAAAAGGAGAGTAACTTCCTAGTACTAAAACTGAATGTATGTTTAAATTGGCTAGTCGTATTTACTGTCTTGCTGTGTCACTGTGCAATGCTATTTCCTTGTTTTTTTAGCAGTTCATATTCTAAATAATAACTTGATACCTGTTAAATATGAATATTGCACTTCTACATATATTTAGGTAGCTAAATTTACGTAGGTCACTCCAAAACTAATGCCTCCTATTTATTTCCGTGGAAACTACCACAGATACAAAGAGCACAAGAACACTACTTGATAGAGCAAATTCTCATCTACAAAACACTATTCTTCAGTACAGTTGCTACCATTAGCTGTGCTTTTTTTGCTGGCAATGAACAAGAACATTTATGTGATGCTTGAAAAAAATCTGCACCAAAACAGAACAGAGTATTGGTGGGGTGGTTCAGCCTCTACTACCATACCAGAAACATCTGCCTTTGGTGCTGTCAGCCAACATAATAAAATAGGAAGCATTACTTCAGGAGCAACCCTTGTACTTCATTCCATTCAAACTCCAAAGACCTTGCATTTTTCTTCTAGGCATCCCTGTATCTAGAGTGCTTTCCTTGGTCAGGTTTCATTTTGTACAAACCATCCTCTTTTAATTTCTCCCTGAGACTGGAGTAGAGCCTGGAGAGGGTGATGTTCTTTCCAAGCTTGTGTGTTTTTTTTTTTCCCCCCCTCCCTGCTCTTAGTCTCTTGTTGCCTTGCCCCACTGAGCTATAAGATCAGAAGCAAAGCTCTAGCAGGTCTATATTTGCTTCAGTGACACCTTAGCTGCTAGTAACAATGTTGTAGACATTTTTCTTTTATGCATATGGCATCACTATTGCTAAGTAAATTCCCAAAGTGACAAATCATGGCTGAAGAAGGGGGTCACTCCCTTTGTGGGGAGGAGTGAATGGGGTAGAGCCTTAAAACATCGGAGTGAACATGTGAAACTGAAATACTCCAGATCAGACATCTCTCCCATTAAATATGAAGGAATAAGTTATTGTGTGGCTCCTGGATTATACTTCAGACACTTGAGTGGTAGAATGTTAACACAAGTTGCCAGATAGATACTTCTCATGATGATGTTAATTTGGGATGGAAATGTGAGATCTGTAGGACAGCAATCAATCTGCATTGATTATCTTCCAGGCATTCTTGGCATCATTAGGGGGTAGTAAGAAAGCAGATAAAGCTCTGCCCACCTGTATAATGGAGTAAGTTATGAGACTCAATGCCTTTCTCTGAAGAGAAATTCTAAAATGTTACTTACATGCTAGGCTGGTCTATTGTCAGGTGGGCAGCAACATGCAGCTAATGCTATGGGTGTGAAGGCCTCATATGAGCTACTACTACCTAAGTCCAGAGAGGTTAGTAAGGGGGACAGGAAGGTATATGGTGGCAAGTCTTGAGGGACATCAATTTCACCTTCAGGGTGGCATCCCTGTATGATTAAGAAGATACTGGCCTTGGCAGAAAGGTGGCAAAATAGAGAGACTGGTAAGAAGTTATTACAGTGCCATTTAAATCAGGTGCTTGTTTTGAGAATGTCTGTGGATAAACTATGCTTGGAAGATCCTTAAAACAATAGCTGAGGTTACATAACTGCATTTAATTTCTTACTAATCTGCAGCAACATCACTGCCTAGTGATCGCATTTCTATAGAATGGAAGTGCTACTGTGATTTCCTTAAACAGCTTTCCTTTAGCTGTGTATAATGATACTTAATTTTTTCCAACTGAAACTTTCTGTTGTTGCTTACAGCAGTTCACCTCAGAGGGGAGGGAACATTACTGGAAACAGTGCTCCAGGCAGCAACTAACATTTAAAGCAATCCAGCTCAAACTAGGGCTCTGTGACCTCCTATGTAAAACACCAGCAGCTGTCAGCACCCTGTTTACTCCAGCACTTCTGCTGCTGCTTCTGGCTGAGCTACTGCTTTGGTTTGTACTTAAAATAATCAGAACAGGCATTAGGGAATAACTGTTACAGTATAAGCCCAGAGCTATTACAAGCCTAGATTCACACCAAGAGTCATTTTAGAATGTACAAGTGTAGTAAATTTCCACTCGTATGCAAGCTCTTAGCATGGGTAGGGAGCTTAAGCAAATGTTTCCTGATGTAGACAGGTTCTGCAGCATTCATGTTGCTTGGAGTCAGTTCACTTGGGAAAATTTCTTTAAAGAAAGATGAACACTGACAACCTACCACTGAGAAGAACAGAAGCTGAAATAACTAGGAACTTCTGCATATTTATGGACCGTACATTTGTGTGTCCTAATGGCAGTAGGATATAAACGTCTGGCTGGTTTTGAAGCAGGCCATTGGTACGTGGCTCTGATTGCAGAGGAATAAGTGAAATAATATGGCACTGAACCAGTAGATGGGACCAGGATCTCAGAAGTGACAGGCAGCATTTGTAAATGAGATGCCCCAGAAGCTGGTAATTACAGGGGAAGAAAGATCTCTGTGGCAGCGGAGTTCTGAGCCCTGTGCTTGGGGTTAGACCTTAGGAACTGCTTTATCAGCAGTTTTGTGTCTATGTTAACCTTGTCTGTTAAAATCTGTGAAGGATAATACACAAAATAAAATAAAAACTGAGAAAAAGCTATGTTTTAAATGTGCTCTTTAGGTACCACATCCATTTGGCTTATCCTATCAATTTATTCAGGTTCTTTCTTGGGCACCAACAACTTGCCATCTGATGAGTGCGATGAGACATATCAGATATGTGTGAGATGCTGATAGGTAGTAGGCAATGGAGACCTGTGTCTGAATGCTGTCTTTCAGGTGTTTCTTCATTGGAAGAACCTGAAGCTTTCTTACAGAGTCTATCTGGAGGAAATAGAACAAGCATCAGTGTGTCTAGTATGCCTGGATAGTGTCAAGGGATGCTGGAGTTTGTTTTCCTTCTTAGCAGGTGTAAAAAGGCTGAAAAAACAAGTAGCTGAGTTTGGATCGAGTCGAGTGATGTGGTGGTGAGGGAACAAATACCTGCTGGAAGCTGTGCAGCCAGAGGTAGGACCTGCAGGTTTGTGGAAGAGTACTAGGTGCTGATTTGAGGGTCTTAGTTGTAAGGAAAGTAAGAAAAATTAGTAGTCAAGTTTGAGGGGCCACTCAGGAGCAAGCTAAATCTGCTTGGTCGTCAAAATTTAGCTTTATTGCAGACTTTCCCTAATTAAAACTGTCTCAAGTTATACCAGGTACTCTGTAAAAACCTGGAACTCCTACATCTGGAGGTGACCTGCTGCAATTGCCTTAGTTGTCTTCATCAAATGGAAGATGTGTTCCTCAGGGCAGCTGTCCCTCTGGAAATGGAGGGAGTGCATGGAAGGTGTGTCAGTAGGTGATCTGAGCCCTAGGAAAGTCAGCAAGGGAAGAAACAAACAAGGGAAGATGGCATTTGTGTTAAAGGATTTACCATGCTATGGTGAATCCTCTACAGTGGACTGTAACACTTAAAATTTCCTCTCACATTGACAAAACTGCTTGTTCCCTGCTCCACTCTGTGGCTCTTCAGCCATGCACTTCTGCCTGTGTTGCTACATCGTCTGCTTCTCCTGCATAGAGAAACAGCTTCTGTCGGACACACTGCAGCCACTCCATGACCACCAGTTTCCTTAGTAACTTTTGGGCTACTCTGTTATTAGTATCACTTTGGCATGCTGAATGCTTTTCCTCAGAAATAATTCTCACTCTATCTTTTCCTCAACTCGTTCACTTCTTATCTACATGTATTCATCTCCTCATGAGAAAAGATGGCACACCATCTGTGTTTGGCAGTTTTTCCATGTAGTATGTAGAAATTCTAGCTGCACTGGTGGAAGGAATGTACTTAGATCTAGTTGTTCAAATAATTCCAGAACATAAGTTGGATCTCAATCAGGTTACCAACTGGAAAGCACTTGACTTCACAATTTAAGCTGTTTATTTCAATAAACATGGGCTTATTCTGCAACTGAAGCCTTCAAGCATTGAGATTTCAAGTGCAGATCAGGCTGAGAGTCCAGCAGGGGGACTTTGCTCTATACTTGGTGAGAAGCCATTTGCTCCTTCAGAAGGTTTTACTGTCCCCCAGACACAGTTTTCTTTAATGTTACTTGTGATTCTTGTAGCAAAACAGATGGTCTGTATCACTCTTCTGTGCTTCTTGGCTTGGAAACGTTCACTGTAAACAACTTAAGGGATTTTTCTTTCTTTTTGCTAAAGCAGGTTGTACTTCAGCACTAAGTTCAGTTTCTGGACCAACTCAAGTAAAATGTAAATCTATGTATAATCTCTGCACCAATCAAAACAAATTTGCAATAGTCACTTAAAGAAACTCCATGATTAGTCTTCAAAATCTCTTGCAAAACATGCTGCCCGAGTTAGTCATCCAGAGAAGCAACAGTAATTTGAGCATAGAGAGGCTTTTTTAAATACTCTGAAAATGTCAGGTAAAAAGCTGTGCCCTCAGGCACAGACCTGTTCTGCTTTATTTCTTGACTTCATCTGTGTGCAGTGCCTTTCAGGGTTTTTTGGCTACCCTGCTGTGAGTCCCAGTCAGAATAATATACATACATAATCACAAATAACCACATCCATACGTACACTGGTCTGTGAAATTTGAGTTCTTTGAGTTCTTTGAAAAGCCTCTCTTGGATCTTGCTGTGCTTAATCACTCTTGCCCACACTGGCGGGTGCTTTCAGAGGGACACCTTCAGATCTTTCGGTGCTACTAGGAATACTTGCTGATTTCTGGTTTTTTGTGCTCAGAATTAAGAGAAACTATTCACTTAGATGATGGATGCTATTTTGGTTTCCGCTTATGACTGTTTGCATTGGGGCTTTTTTTTATTACTCTTGCTACTGAACTCACTCTTACAATGTAATAACCAATATGGAGCTACCTGATCCAAGTAAGCTCCCTGCTTGTCCTTTTCATCCTTGCCAGCTGAAACAAGTTTTACCTTTACTGGGACCCTTTTCGAGTTTTGGCAGCTGTTTGCCTTCTTGCTCACAGCAATACTGCTTTGCAGTGGGTCCTGGCTTTTGTGGTTCCTCAGGTCTATATTTAGACTGGTGGTGCAGACAGTACTCAAGTTTGCCTGGAGGCCTTCTGTTTGGTTGTACTACTAGTCCCACATAAGTTTTCAAGACTTGTTCTTTTTGATTTTTTTTTTTACATCTATAAGTAGTAACAGTACTATTCTCTAACTTTGAGAATGGAAATGACCTGGAAATAATTTTCTGAATTTGATTCCCAGAACATTCAGGCACCTGAGAATCAGTTTTCATTATTAATATCCACCTTGCTTGGCAGTTGGTTTATACAGTTGAAAAAAGGAAGGGAAAGTGGCAATGCTGCAGAGCCAGAGCAACAGTCTACTGCTATGGGAGGTGAATTCAGGATTTGCTGCAGGGAAACAGACCTATGACTGGAATGAGCACATGTGCTTTGGTGATGGCTGCAGTTATTTTCAGTTAAGCTGTTTCTCGCATTATTTCTCCTTCACTGTTTAGCCATCAGGGGGTAGCAGCCTGTCAGTCAGTGTTCTCCTGGGTTGTTATGAAAACAGCAAATGCCATCGTTGGTTTTCCACTGGGGGGTGAATGAAGTGTTCAGTAAACAATGTTCCCACCTAAGGCAAATTTTGTTATGTTTAGAGATTACCACCACTCCTTTGCTGCCTGTCATCAGTTCAATATATTAAACAGCAAATCTGGTAACAACTTGCATAGCACCTCTTATCTTGAAGAATCTCAAAGCTTTACAGGAACTTTTTTCCACTGTACTGTTGAAACGCAAGATTTAAGAGCATCCAGCAGCATAAATATTATAGGGCAAGAAATGGAATATAAAAGTAAGCTGGTAGATACCTGCTTGCTTATAAAGACCTTAGCAGTGTGCAAAAGTATACAGCCTTTGTATAGCCCAACAAACTTCTATTCATACGCTTCAAAATAGCCCTAAAATTCAGTCAAAAGTTCAACCTTCACAGTCCATGTTTTATTTAGCCTGTGAATGAACTATTTGCTGTTGGGTTCGTACCATCTTTTTGATTTCCATTAGGGAAGAGTGTAAATCTCAGAAACTATGTTGGAGTATACAACCATCCAGTAATTATTAACTATGTCATCTTTGCTGTGTAAAGACTAAAAAAGGCTCTAGTCTCAGCCCTAAATATGCTGCAATCTAAGTAGACACACAAAGGAATACCAGTGAAAACAGTGGCTCTCTATTACTAGTAGCAAAGGTAAAAAGGAAAAGAAAAGCCAGAATCTTGAGGTACAGAGTAACTGTTATTCAGTCCCAATCCTTGTCTCAAACAGACTACTATAAAAGAAACTATAAGGTTGCCTGGATAGGTTTATTTGTGTAACATTTGATTTGCTCATATTGTCCAGAATGTTTATAGTGGAGTAAAACTGCAGAGATGGTGAGATAAAATTAATAAGAATCCATCTGCAATTTTATTTCCTAGTGAGTTGAAAGGGTAAAGAGACATAAATGTAAGGAAGAGCCCTAGGGTGTCAAATTAGGCTGACAGAGAGAGAAAATGTAAAGGAAATATCACTTCATAATCAACTAGATAAGCAATATCTTGTCAAGCATTTAAACCTTAATTTGAGTTGAAACCCAAATTTCTTCTGTTTCCTGTTGCTTTACTAGCTCTCCTTCATTTATAGCTGGATGAGAGCTAATAGTAACAGACAGCAGTGAAAGCTGCCCACGGCAGTTCAGGAGAATGAAATGGCTGTTCCCAAGATGTGTTGTGAGTGGGCTACTGGGCCTTGGAAGGCTGTATGTATAGATAACTGTCACTCACCCTCGGGTCACTTTTAACTGTTTTTCACCTCATGCTTTACAGGTAATAACTCTTGGTTGTCTTCCAGAACCAATGCAGTGATCAGACTTGTTTCTTCTTGCTGGCATATTCCTATTTGCAGATGTTAGGGTGGGTACAGGAACAAGAACTTTTGGGTATCTTTGACAGGCTCCCATAGCTGAGGACTGTGCTGTTCAGGTGGAATCTGTACCCCTCACTGAGAGGTAGCAAGGTTGGGATGTTTAGCAGAGCTTTCAAACTTAGACTGAGAAGCTGTCAGGATGCAGCTGAGGAGTATCCAGTAGCATTGTAGATTCAGTTTTCTTCAGTAACTGCTGTCTCTGTAGGGTAGTTACTCACCTCAAATTCTTTGAGCAGCTTTAAGCAGATGTGAGACTGGGTACCTGGCTCAGACCTTGCCAAAAAGAATGTCCCAGTGTGCTCAGCTGCTCTTCCCTTTTTTCCCCCATCAGCAGAAACAAGAGTATTGCTCTACTCAGGCCTGCCCCACAGTACTAATCAATTATTAGTTGGATGCTTAGCCTTGAAACTGTTAACATTAACATTAATTTTATTTCTTTTTAACATAAAAATTCAGATCCTTTAGGATCTGTGCAGTACAGGAAAATCTAGATAGCAGAGTAATAGCACTTCAGACCTTTCTGTATGCTGTGAATGGAGGTATTTGATCTTTCTTGCATGTTCTGTTTCATGTGCTGTCTTTAGACTAGCTGTCTGCTATAAGGATTGTAAGTAATCATTAACTTTCTGCTATAACTGAACTGGCTGTTGAAGTATTACTGTGCTGTGCTCTTCCAAGCTAACAAAGTCAAGCCCTGCTGTGAGCCTGAAGAACTTAAGTTTTTGAAAATAACACCTGCAGTACTGGAGATAAGTGGGGTAAGAGCAGATTATGCAGGGAACTAAGAGGGACCCCACAAGGCTCAGAAACATCTTTCTGCTATTTGGCAGGTATTAAAAAGCTTCTCTTCCGACAGAAAAAAAAAAAAAGCATTAGTAACCAGCTGGCTACTAGAAAAACATGCCACTTCAGGGGACCCTAGCAATCAACCACATCTTTACTATGAGAATCTGGCTCAGCTTCTACCATGTCCACTGCTGTGACACTGAAACTTGAGGTACTACTGCCATCTACAGGGGCTCCACTTGGTTTAATACTTTATTGCCGAGCTTGTCAGAAAGAAAATATTCCCCCAGAACCTTTCCCATTGTTATGTCAGATTCAATGATTGCTTTTTTGCATGAACCTCCTTTTTTCAGGCCTCGATGGGCAAAAGACCAAAAGTTCAAACATGTTTCAGAGGGGCTTTTTTGGTCTGTGCTTAGAACAACACATGGCAATTCTATTACTTTCCCCTTCTCAAAAGCTTGCTCTCGCTAATTTCTGTTGCACTAAAATAGAATTCTTCTAGCCTAAGGTGAAAACTTTGCAAATCTTGTCAAATATCAAACTTTACAGTGGGAGGTGTGACTGTTGGCTAACATGGAGCTGTACTGCTTTGTAGCTTGACGGTAGTCTTGTATGTGCTTTTGTACTTGTAAATTTTAAAGAAAGGGCATCAGATAAGGAATCCAAGTTCAGGGAGGGCAAAAATGCTGTCTGGAAGAGACAACAATAAAATGACATTTAGTGGGTATTTCTAGGCTAAATGAGCTAATCTAGGTCCAGCTTGACAGAACCTTTGGTGCTGGAGGTGCATAGAACTAGGTGCAATATGTACTACTTACACCAAAAGCAATGGGTAAATGCTGGCATGAGTTACTGGTCGTGTTAAGGCATCTGGTCCCAGATGAATGGGGAAGAAAGGACAGTACTGAGTATTTGGTGCTACAGTTGCATGTAAATTGGTCATAGTGTTGAGTGTAAACCTGTAGTGTGCTGGAATGAGATGAACTGTGCATACTAGACAACTGAAAGGCTGATGGACCTGATACAGACTCAGCAGCATAAGTCAGACCATAAGGTGCAGTATGGAGTCAGATGTTAGGTGAGGAGTCATGACCTCCTTCAGACTCTGATTACAGAGCTCAGCACAACTTGTTCTTGTTCTTATTCATATTCATAAAGAAGTGGAAAAATAATTAAGTCATATTTGGGTAAGTATGGGTTTCAGGAATAACCCCATTATGTCTAAGGTCCAAAGACTGAAATAAATGATGGAGAGTTTACACTCTGTGGCAATTAAGACTTCTAGCTGCTCTTATGCTGGGGGAAATACTGGTTGCTGAATTTTTTCCAATTCTGAACATCGACCACAGAAGATAAATGAACTGCTGACTTCATCTAGTCTTCTCTCTGGCATCTAACCAGATTGTTTTTCTTCTCACTTGAAGAGCCCAGTTTCAGGTCATTTTCTACCTATTTTCTTGATACTTTTGACAGGATTCTGTCTAGTCTACATTCAGTACAAGCTCACTTTCATATTAGAGATAAAGTAATTAGGATAGATAGGTAAGAAATTTCTTCACATGAACTGAAGGCAGGATTAGAAAGCAATACGAGTTCATTATAAAACAGTATGTAAGTCCAAAGGAAGGCTGGACTGCTTTTTTTTTTCTGTGAGTTCTATTTTTCAGTAATATTGTGCTTACCTGCCTATTGCAATGGCACTCAGAAGTCTGGAAAGATTCGATGCAGTTGACCCTGCAGTTCTCTTGTGCACTGAGCCCTCACTGAGTGCTGCATGAAGACAGATAGGGTTAATTCCCAAATGGGAATAAAAACCACAACTGAAGTACAGTTGAGATATGGCTTCCATTTGTTGGTTGAAATACTGTTGTAACTACATAAACTCAGTAACAGGTCAGGACAAATGACAAAGAACCATTCTTAACCAAATGAAACTTGAGGGGAATGGAGAAACAAGTCACAAACTGCCTTAACTGTGATGTGGAATGATGGGGAGTTATTAATGATTGTTAGTCTAGAAGTTGTTCATTTTTACTTTTATCCTTAAGATGTGTTGCTTCCTAATTCCAGAAGGCAGTGCTTTATTGACCAGCTCTAGACGCTAATTTTTGTCATTAGCTGAGGGGATAAATGGTTCTTATCTGAGCAACACAAGTATTACTCAGCGGTTTCCTTAATACCCAAGTACTTATCTATACTGGTATTGTTTCAGAAGGAGAGAGAATTTCTTTTCTTGCAGGAGAAATATGCTCCTTATCTTTTTTTTTTTAACTGATAAGAGAAAAAACAACCTTCAGAGATCTCAGAACAGAGTAGTGGATGTTGGGAACCAGCTTCCCATGCAAGCCCCCTGGATGCCTTCCCTTACACTGTCCCATGACATCAACAAGTACTTTTCTACCTTGAAAATGAAAGGCAAAGATGTAAGAGGAAGGAGGAAGCTGGAGGAAAAATTGGCCCCAAGAAAAAGATGGAGGGCAGAAGTGGTAATTCTGTGTACCCCTTGTTTTGAGCAGCTGCCTTCTTGTTAGGTGGTAGTATCATGCCCGAAGGTCTTGTTACCCTTTCCAGAGCAGTTCTGCAGTTCGGTGTTGTTTCTAGACACTGAATGCTTTCTGAGTCACGGTAGGTGGGAAATGCAGAGCTGCTCAGTGCGTCTATTGGGTCACAGCCGCTGGGAGCCTGTGAAGTGGGAGAGAGCTGCTGTCTGCATTCCCTTTGGGGCAGTTGGCAGCACAGTCATTACCTGGTTGCTGCAGCTGGCACGCAAGCTTACAACCCCCACTTCCACATGTACAGATTAGAACTATATGCATGTGTCCACATCTACGAGCATGTACAAAGATAACTTGCATTTTGCAATTTCTCCTAATAGCACTTGAAGTGAGACACTCTGCTAGCCCAGCCAGAGCAGGCTTGTATTCAGGCCAACCCCACCCCCCTCCGCCCCGCTAGCTTGCTGGGTATGATGCTGTTGCTGAGCTGCCCCCAGTGTGGTGAGCGCTGCTGGTCAGAGACAGTGAGCACACGTCCCTGCACCTCGTCATAGGGTCCCTGCAGCCTTGGCATCCCTGCACATGGCTGTTTGCTACTAAATGAGTGGCTCTGAACACACAGTTAAGTGGAGCTATGAGGAGCTGAGAGCCCTCACTGCTTCAGCTGTTACTTTAACAGAGTTCTGCCAGTAGTCTACCACCTCTGACAGTGTCTGTAACACATGCTGCACTCCAGGCTCTATTGAGGCCCACCTTAAAACGTAAACAATGTAAATACAGGCTCTGACTCTAGGCTTTCCCTGTGGACTGTAGAAAACTAGATTAAATTGTCAGTTTGCTTCTGCACTAGATAAAACTTTTATATAGAAAAAAAGTTTTATGAAATTCATGCTTAGCCTTCTCTGCAGCCTTTCTGCTCTGGAGAGGATACAGTTACAGAGCAGAAGAAAAATCTTTGTAAGACAGTGCACCTGTCTTGTTGGAGGAACAAAGCAAATGGTGGTGGACGTAGGAAACTGAGGGCAGACATGATAGCTCCATAATTTAAGCAGTTAAACAGAAACATTTCATCTCTGCCATAGAGCTACACTGGGTAGTGCAGGACACCATAAGGAGTGTGGTACGAAGATCTCTGAGCAGGTTTAATTGGGATTAGTTCTTGTGAGTGTCTAGCTGATGTCTGTCTGGTCTATAGCTTCTGCTGCAGAGCTGGTGGCTGCTGCATATCAGCATGGTGCTGCCTGAGTGCTTGCCTTGGACCTGGGCTGGTTCTGCTGGGGACAGCTGTGGTACTTCCCAAAGCCGCAGTGTGGCTCATGGATGGCTCAGGCAGCCTGGCCCATAGGTGATTGGATGGGAAGTTCTGGTCCAGGGATGCTGACCACCTTGTATGTCTATACCTATTCCTATAGTAATTCCTGTATCCATGTCCATGTTTTCAGATTAATTTCTCTTGCTTTCAGCTGATGTTCCCCTCTACCTTTACTGTTTTCTGTTTTCTCATGTAAATGAACAATGAAGAACTATTCATTCGGCTGTCATCCACTCTTCACACCCTTTTCTACTTCAGGCATTTCCCTGTTGATCTGGAGAACTTGTCTGAGGCTTTCACTGCATTCTTAAACTAAGACACCATCCTTTGTAGAGACAGCGGGCACAACATCAGAGCAGAAGGGTTTTGTTTAAATAATGCCATTAAAGCTTTGTGTCAGAATTAACAGAAGCAATGTAATTCAGGTCAGGGAATTAAAATGTTTAGGGATATCAGTGCTAGTTTTCAGACTTTCAGACTACTTTGTAATCCTTTTCTAAAAATGTCATTTTTACTATCTCTGTAACTAGCACCAGCTGTCTAAGGAAAAAATATCTCCTCAGTCTTTTGAGCTTTATAGAGGAGTATTTTGGGCAGGAATAGTTCACATTGGGTAAATATCTCAACATTTCTGTTGAAATGATATCTTGCATTCGTTCACAGGAACATTAGAACAATATTATTTACAACGTAACTTTCAGATGCAAATGATATCTGCAGCTGAAAAGTGGTTCTAGCTCTGAACTAATTCACCACTTCCCAGTCAACTAAAACATGCCTACATTACAGTGGACCCAAATGTTTATGCAAGTCCTGGGCCTAGCTTAATGAACTTGGGAAGGTTCCCAGTCCTTGGATGCTAACACTCATAGTGGTTAATGGCACAACCCATATGCAAGCCTCTTCTATCTTCCTGCAGTCACATCCACAGGAAAAGCAACACAAATGGGAAAAGCAATATAAGCAGCTTTCTATTAATTTATGTTGCCTCTATTTAAGCAGGATGGGCCTTGGTTTTTCTGCTGACTGCCTTGCACCTGAACTTGCTCCACAGCATGTGCTGCTGCTTGGAAATGTGCCCATCCCTGTGCACATGCTCAGCAAATCCCTGCCTATCCAGGAGAAGGAGATGCTTGCTCAGCTGTGCCTTGTGTAGATGGGTACCATCACCCTGGTCAGGGAGGCAGAGGCTGAGTTGTGCCCAGGCATTGCACTGCTTGTGTGCAGCCAGCCCCATGTGCTGGGGAGGGTCTGGTGTCCTGGCAAAGTAATGGCTGGGGGCATGCCGCTACCACTGGACAGGATCATCCTGCTCTGGCTGCTTCCCTGGTCACTGCAGAGCAGAGAGGAGAGACTGGGAACTGGATAAATGGATCTTCTGACTGTGCATGAACTGAGGCTGAGTGCTTTCAGCTGGACAGGGCAGCTCTATGCGGTCAAAGGGTTGAGTGCAGCAGCCTTCATGCTACCTGTTAACTTCCATGGTGACTTATGAAGACAAGTCTACGCTCATGTCCTGTCTTCTGTTAGAATCAAAGCTGCTAGAGCTATGCTAGGACAGTGGATGTTGGCAAAGGGAAAGGCTTTACTTCCTTGGAGGCTCTTCTCTGGGGTGGTGAATAGAGGCTATTAAATATCATTTCTATCTCTCAGCTGCTGAGATGGAGGAAGCCTACAGTAAACAGCTGGGGAATTATTTCAGTATTGTTAAACTCAGAAGAAGAAGAAAGGTCCTTAGTCTTATTGCATATTGATCAGGTCAGAAGATCAGTGCTGATTTCAAGATCAGCACTGAAATCAATCTGCTTTGATTTCTGGTGAGCTCTTATTCTGCTTAGAGAAGTTTATGGGGCTTAGTAGGCCCCGGCTCCTTTCACAAGGGCAGGCTTTCTTAGGTCTGCTCCCTCTGTCCTAGCCCTGTGTGCTCCCTTGCTCCTTGACTGGATCTCTCATAGCCCCGTACCAGCAGCTCCCGAATTTCAGAAGCCTGACCTTTCTGACCTTATAAGCCTGACACCATGCAAGTGGCTTTGAAGAAGCAGCTCTTCAGACAGTCCTGATAGTGTCACATTGTTATTCAGTTAACTTTTCCTCAAACTTTTGAGGAATGTGCTAGGTAAAATGTGACATAACTATAACAAAATGTACCCCGCTTCTGACCCAAGGGGACAGCAGAAAGGTACTACTGCCTTGGAAGCCCATTTGTGTCCCTTTGGTTGTGCTGTAGCTGTGGTACTGCCAAGGCTTTGCTGGCAGTTGCCTGTTCTCTCCAGGTTGTGTAAGTCCAGCTGCTGCCCCCCTGTGTATGTATAGCCACAGCTGTGCAGAGATGCACGAGAGGTGTCATTGCTGTGTGTGCAGTGCTGAGGGTGCAGCACATGTGGGTGCAAGCTGAGAGTTAACAGCCTGAGCCAACCACTGAGTCTTGCTTCATTGCTGATTGCTGCCAGCTTGTTCTCCCCTTTGGTGAACTTGCACGGTTCCTGTGAACCATGTGCAGATGAGGCCAAGCTTCAGTAGCTGCCCAGCCTGCTGTCTAAGTAGAGTAACAGGCAGTAAAATGTTCTAAAATAGCTTATGTGTATTTTGTTAAAAGGGACAGGAGTTCATGCTGTAAGCTGCAGGGGCATGCACAGTCTTAGTTAAACTCTGTGAAATATCAGTGTTATAGGGTTTTCTCATCCTGTGTCAGGTACACCTCTCTGTCAGTGGGGCTGGCAGTGTGTAAACAAGAATGAAACAAAAATAAGCTTTCTGCTTCTATGAATGTAGAAGCAGAAAATGGGTGGCATGTATATCTTATCTCCGTTTTAGTTCTATTTTCCTTTTTCAGCTGTTTTTTCCTTTGCTTTTCATTGTTTACAGTGTTTGTTACTTGTAGCTCTAATCTGCTTAATTTCATGTTCAGCCCAATTACTTTTCATCATTTAATAAACCATACATCTGTTCAGGCAGTGGAAATATGATGGAGAAACAGTGCCAAGCTGGGTCCAGGATGGACAGAACCAAACCGGAGCAGCAGCTGGGTTAGGAGGTTAGCAGCGCCTCGTCACTTCTTGCTCATTTTGTTTATATAAAATGCAATTTGTCAAGTGCTGCAGTGTCTCTGCAGCAGCTGACACTTAGTGGTTCCAACAGCATAAGATGACAGGATGCGATCCTTCAGCTGCCAGTTCCTTCCTTCTCGGCCTCGCTTTGTCCTCACACCGAGGCTGCGGGGAACAGCTGGTGTTTGTTTTTGGCTGCTCCAGGAGTGTGAGGGTTCTTCTCTCAAACTGTGTCCCCAAACTGCCCCTGCAAGTGTTTGTGTGGGGATGCCAGGGACAAAGCAACCTGGGGAGGCCCTCACATTCTGCTCCTAGTCCCACAGGTTTGCGATATGGAGAGCTAAAAGACAGAAATGCTGATATTTGTGATAATGGAATCACAACAAAACTATTCTAAAACAAAAGGGAAGCATAGGTGTGTATGGGGGAAAAAACATCAAACACTAAAAACTACTAAATGTTTGTGTTTGTCCTTAAAAGCTAGGACTGTGGCACTCAGAACTGGCTTTGAGACAGCACTGGAAACACCGCTGAAGTGATGTTGCATGAAGCACCAGTGAAAAGAGGAATATAACCCTATAAAAATGAATTATAGGTGTATGGAAGTCTACAGATTGATGTTTAGTGTCAGGGAAATGTCACTTTCTCATGGATACTCTAAAATCCCTGCAGCAAATTTGGGCAAAGCCCTCAGATTCAGGTATGAGAGTGTGGAGAGCTGTCTGAGGAGAAGGAGAGGCTGTGTGCAGGAGGACTGCAGGTCACAGCCTGACTCACAACAAAGAGTGAACACTCAGAGGTGTCAGTGAAAGTTTCCACCACGTTATTCTGTAGCTGCTGCATAGAATGCCATAGATTTCACCTCACACAGAAAGCTTCTGTTAGGAGAACATAATGCTGGCATCTCCTGCAGTCTCTCTTCTGCTGAGTACCAATGGTGTGCGAGGCAGGTTTGTGGTACGCTTCAAGTCCTGTGATGTGCATGTCCTGGCCTGGGAGGCAGTGTGTGGACCTACAGGCAATGAAGGGCTGTGGTTCTCTGAGTACCCCTTTTCTGCCTTACTTTTGGCTGCCCCTGTTGTCTATAGACTGACCCAGCCACAGTGACATACTTGTGGTGTGTTTGGTTGTGTTGGTGGAGGAGTGTGGGAGGCAGACAGCGGAGGGCTGCTTGAGGAGGCTGCAGCTGGGAGCATCCCTGAGTGGTCTGTAGGGGAAAAAATGCCTCGTAGGGAAACACTGCTGCAGTTGTGAAATAAATAGTACAGCAACCTAAAGGGGGGAAATCACACATTTGTGTAAGCAAAAATAAACAAATAAAAGCTTGGCAAGATGCCCTGATCTCCTGTGTATGTGTGAGATGCAGGGTGATTCATACATAGATTTTTTTTTTTATCAAAAGGGTGTCGTTCTCTTATATGGCAAGAAATGGTAGTGAACGTCAGCTGAGAATGCCAGTAGATGAAGAAGAGATTTTGTAGAGGAACTGAAAATGTTTAGTGATTCTATGACAGCGCTGATAATATTTACTCTGATTTGCTAACAAAATTTCAGGTGTGAAGTAGTAAATAACTCCAGATTACATTCTGCGGGGAGGAAATGTTCTCAGTTCCAAAGCACTCTTCTGTATCCTGAGATACTTTCAGACCTCTCATCCCAGGCTCCGTCTCCCTCCTGGCTGTGCTTTCACAATAGAATTGTTTAAAACACAAACATCAGATTCCTCCTGCTTCTCAGTACCATGTGCTCCCTAATGCCTTACTGTGCTCTTCCCTGTTTGTTCTTCCAACAATTGGAAAGCAGCTCTAAGGCACTGCTAATTGCTGGGCAGCAATGTCTTCAGTGGAAAACCTTCCCTAATACCCAAATATGTCTTCCATTACCTATCTATGATCCTCAGGAATGGGCCTGTTTTGTTAACAGGTTAACTAATGATCTGTAGATTCAATTCAAGTTTATTCAAGAAATTGAGCTTGAAAAAATGATCGCTATTATAGATAACAAAGCCTCTGCCTGTGATCAGTATTTAGAGAAACCACGTTATGAGACTTTGTGCTCCTGTAATTCTTTCCCTTAATTATCTCAAAGCACCTAAACAACTGTCTAACCCTTATAGCACCTGGTAATGAAGGAAATGTAGTATTTACAATTAGGCAAACTCACAGCTAGAGTCAAAATTATCAAACATGAATGCTTAAATACAGTAATTTGAAGTGCTATTTATTTTAGTAGGTGTTGAGTGTGTCTGTCACTGAATTTAAAGAAACCAGAAGGTGATCTCTAGGTTTGCAAAATAAAACTATTCTATTAACCATGTGGGAACATAATTGTGCCTGAATTTAAGCAACACATTCTAAGTTTTATGTGGTTTATTGTATTCTGTAATTATGAAGTGTGTGAAATAAATCTATCTCAAGGCCTTACTTCAAAGGATCCCAAAAGATGTAATAAATGCATTCTAGTGCAGTGCAGCCATTTGGAGTGTGGTGTGGCAACTACCTCACAGCACATAGGAACTTTACACAGCACTGTACAGGACAAGGTGAAGAAGGCTTTATTGAGCTGCAACTGCAGGGAGAATCTAGGTCAGAAGGATGCAATTACTTGAGCTGACTGAGCAATGGAAAAAATCCACTAATGCTCACTTGAGCTCAAAAGCAAGCTTTGCTTTCACTTACAGAAGTGAATTTAAGCAAAAGCTTAAGTACTAGCAAAATATATGTTCAATTGGATTGTTCACGTTATACTTTAAATGTGAAATGTATTTGCAAGATTCAAAAGACACTTGGTGCAGAAACTGCATCCCTTGAATGCCTAGTCAACACTGAATTAATGTAAAAATTATGTAATAAATATTCACAGAAAACTATTCACAAGATATTTGTATGGTGAAAATATTTTCCAAATGGATTCACAAATACATAAATTACTGTGTGAATTTTCTGAGAACTTTGTGAGCAGAAGAAAAAGAAGTGTGCTGATTCAAGTATCTATCAGAAATGAATTTCTACTTTGTGATCCTGTTCTTACAGAAAGTATCCTGGGATTAAAGAACCAGCATCAGTGTAAATAATTTAAACTGAAACATCTGATGATCTGAAATACTGTAAAACAAAAACATTTCATTTTCTGTAGTTGACTGGTATCCATTAACATGCAGGGATGCCACTGTTCTAAATACTATTCAAGTGAGGAAGAAACAGGCTAGTTCCCTGTTTTGAAAAGTGCTTGAGCACTATTACCACATTAAAATAGGTTTTAAAAAATAGCCAAGAGATCATTTACTATGTGAAGTCTGCTAGTTGGCCAGTCTGCAGTAGCCTGGGAGCAACAGAACCAGGCACAGACTTCATACATAACTGAACTACAGAATCCTTTTGGTCTTGCGAAGTATCTTATTTGGTAAATGTATTATAATATTCAGTGTATGAAGCAACAGTGTGGAGCAATACAGGAGAATTTCAACTTTACTTATCCTACCTAATTTACAACATATTTTACAAATGTCTTCAACCAGTAAAAAAAAAAGCAGTGATAAATTTCCCAATGATATTTATCTTGTCTTCTATTTGCACAGATCTAACACTCACAGATATCAGCTGATGGGAAAATGTTAGTAATGCTGTCTTCCTGTATCTCTTTTTTTAATTTTATTTTATCAAATGTAGTCAGTGGCATATCTGTCAAAATACCTTGCCACTTGCTTTACTGCTAAAACAGGTTCAATTTAATGGCTACTTATATATTTTTAATAAAACACGTGGATGGTTTACTGCTGGTGGATACTTGAACGGTGTGCACCAGTTACCAACTATGTATTCCATAGATATAAATGATGATTTTAGGTGTTCTGACAGCTTTTCTAGTTCAGAGAATATTACATAGTTCTGTAATAGGCCTTAGACCAAACTCTCCAAATACAGACAGCTAAAGTTAGGATTTCTACTCCCATTTAAAGACAGCTCTATAATAATGTATAAGTTTGTAGGATTTTGTGTCTTGTTGGTCCTATCAGACAATATGGACAACAAGTTTGACAATTTTGAGAATAAGACCCCCTCATCCTAGGTCACAAAGGATGGTTTAAAAAAACCTTAAACCTGTCAGTTAACTTGAATCGTAAATTGAAATGTTCTGTTATCCGAGACTTGGGGGCTCACAAAGCTTTACTTGTTAATTAAAGCAGGCATCCCCTCTCCTTTTTTACCTGTTCTGTGTTATAATTCAGAATCTGCAATCAGAATAGCACTGAATTTGGTCAAGTCCATCTGTTACTCTTATCTTAATGACTTTATTCCATAGGCCTAAGATTTTATCTGTTTTACCTGAAGCAATATATTGCAACTCTTCTAAAAATATCTAAGTCTATTAGTAAAGGTAGTTACTGACACTAATTTATACATTACATAGCTGGATCTATAAAAGCCAGTGACAGATTCTTATGTAGCGATGAAGAATAAGTTTTATGATGCCTAGAAGCTGGGGTGGACTAACAGCAAAGACTTGAAATAATTTAGCACAGTATTCTACACTAGAAAATTATTTTTGAAGTTCCATAGAAGTAATTTAATGCAATTTTCTAGAATACACAATATTCATAAGGCCTTTTGGCTAAAACCAGTGTATAGGCTTCTACAAGACTGTTGTATATGAAAACAATAATCAAGTACGTTACAAACAGATGCTTCAACAGCAAGAACAACAAAAAAAACAAACTGTTTTGTGTGCATCTCTTCTCACAGATTCCAGTCAACATAGGACCATGCACAGGACAGTGTGTCTAGATGCAATCACTGAAGCCCCATAACATGATATAAGATAATCCTATTGGAATGGAATGTGGGTCATATGAAATAGCTACACACTAAAGAGGGAAGAAACTCAGCTCTAGAAGACAGATATATAATAGAAGTAGACAGGTTACACGCAAGCGGATATGGAGGCAAGAACTAGAAATAAAAGGAAAAGCTTTTGTCATCAACTGGCTTGATGTAGCTGGGCCAAAAGAAGTAAGGTTCTTAGGAGTCCAAAAGTTCAGTGAGCAGAAGGCAGTAAAAGCATGGCAATAAATCCCGCACTAACAGCAATAACACAAATGGGAGATTAGCTTGCGTACTGCTGTTCCCAAAGGAGTTTTTCAAGGGTGAGGTTTGTGTTGGGAACCTCTGAATCAGGCTCAAAAGATTTTAGGGAAGGACAGAACAGAGACAGGTCAATGCCATAGTTCATAGAAGCAAGCAGTAAGAAATGCATTTTGCAAGAAGAACAATTTTAGAATAGAGGCCCCAGAGCCAGCTCCATGGTTGTAAATGATCTTGAATGTAAATTACCAGTTTAACTTCATGAGGAATGAATTTTGCAGGAGTGCAGTGTTGGAGTTACAGCAGCTCTTCAGGCCTATGAGGTTTTGGTTCAACTTCAAGGTGCCAGCTGCCATCCATAGGCATCTGTTGGAGCGAGACAGCCTTCTGATGCTGCCTCCCCAGCATGGAAGCTAACTGCATGGGAGCAGCAGAGAAAGAAGAGGAAAGTTGGCATAAGGAAATATGGAAAAAGCATCTTTTTAGTTAATGTCTGTAATATTAAGAAAGGAGAAGGAGTTCAAAGGTGCATGGGGATTGCTGGGTTACAGCCTGAACCAATGACTGAGCACCAGGTGAGAAGGCATGGGTTACCCAGGGAGCTCAGGTGCAAGCAACACTCCTGAGAGACCCTCATTTAAGGGTTAGCAGCCAAGAGAGCAACATCTCTCTTCAGAGATCATGCTCTTCTCAAGATATCACTGGTCTTCAGAAAGGGTGAGTAACCTTCTGTATCTCTTTCTAAACTAAACCTTAACTAATTCCTTTGTAAGTGTGCTCCCGTCCTAGCAGAAGGCATTATTGTCACCCTCCATCCCTCTACAAAAGAATAAAAAGAAATATGAGAAAGCACTCACAAAGCATGAACAACTGCCTGCAGCATAATGATTTTCTGCTTTTTCCCATGAGGTGTTTCTGTATTTTGTCAGTACTTACATAGCGATTCCCTTGAGACCATGTAGATCATTAACCTGGTGCTGGATACAGAAGAGCAATAACTGACTCTTTAGCTTTAGGTCTTTTAGTTGTATTTTTTTTTTTTCCAAAAACTCCGTGTTGAGTCTGTCTCTTGTCAAATGTAGAAATAATAAATCAGATACATGCATGGGGTGAGGGCTATGAGCTTGGTTAGTAGCCATCTCTGCTTCTGTACAGGTGACCTTAAGGCAAACGACCTACTGAGTTCTTCACATCCACCATATCAGCTGATGGGAACCCACTGGGGAAAGAGCTGTGGACAGCAGCACTGAACCCATGTGGCAATAGCCAAAACGTGCCTCTGCTGGGTGGCTGCCACCTGCAGGCCTTGTCCCTTGGACTTGAGCTGATTCAGTAGCCCACACAAACATGGCGGTTGTTGTTTTCCACCCTACAGCCAGGGTGTGTTGCCAGCAGGATTCTTCAGAAGACAGCTAGGGACACCTGGAGGTGACACTCCCTGGCTCCTGGCAGCTCGGAGACTGTTCCCGCAGCTTCACTGCAAACCTTTCACCTCTCCCACCTCCACTGTCTTTCTTATTCTCAAGTCTCAGCCTTTTCCCTGACATGGATGGGTGCAATGTTCTCATGTTCTGGCCCCGATGCCCGCAAAGGGGGAACAGACGTCAAGGTCTCTCTGTGCTGTCTGCCTCTGAAAAGCATGCTCTCGAACAGGAAAGAAAACTATGTACTAAAGTCATTTCTTGAATTGTGGAACTACTGAATGATATTCTTCTTTAAGTCTCTCAGGTTACTGGAGAAAGGAGAGACCGAAAGTGGGGAAATCAGTGAGGAGGAAGTAAAAATAATATCCATGCTGAATATAGACTGCAAGAAAGAACAGTGTTTTCAAGGAAATGGGGCAGTGAGAGTGAGCAATAGAGAAAAATATGTAAACAAAAGCCACAAGAAAACACTTTTAGAAACCTTAAGTGTTAGAAGAATAGTATATCAGGCCAGATCTGACAAATCGCACAGCCATTCATTACAAAATGACAAAAATAGTGGAAAACAAAATGCAGCACACTTAAAAATGTTGTTTCAAGAAATGCACAAGCAGTGTGTGATGCCATGCTAGGAAAGCAAGTCAAAATATTAAAAAGAAACAGCTCTTCTCCATGTCCCAAAAATGTCATGCAGGAGTATTGTCTTTTCAGCTACATATCTTTATGAATTTACTTGTAAATTATTGGCATTAAATGGATACTTCCAATTAAAAGAAAAAATGCATATACACATGAATCTAAGTAGTGCTGTACATTTCACCCAAACATTTATTTTCCCTTCAGATAGCATTATAAGACAGTCAAGAGATAACAGCTTACTCACAAAGACAAAGCCCAGTTAACAAGAATATCAGAAATAATGGAAAAACAGGAAATGGAAATAATAAAGATACTCAAGCCTGATTCAGAAATGTTAGTTGTATATAACCTTCTTCCAAACATATGAGCAGATTTAAAGCCTGCCTACACTGAAGGAGCCAGCTGTCAGGTTGCTTTCACCCCACCCTTTCTTATTACATGCCGCCTGTGCTGCCTTCTCATGGAACTCTTTCCCAGCTCCTCCCTGGGCAAGGGACTCCGCCTGTGAGCAGGTGAAAGCAAGGTGGTCTGCCCAGTCTGCAGAGAGACACAAAGGGAAAGCAAGCACTCTGATTCTTGATCTGTTTGTGAAATATACGGAAATACAAACCGGATGATTTCCCTGTTCTTATTCGGTATTCAGTGCACATTCCTCCCTCCTTCTTCAGCAGTCCCTGGCATTTTAGCAACCCAGATGCTGCAGCATTTAATCAATGATTCAATACACAGCCCATGAGATGTGCTATGACACTTCAACAAGCAACTTCTATCTCTCCGTGGGGACAGAGGATCTGAGTTGCTGTCAGTCTCTTCTTGTCAGTTATAATTAACCATACACCCATTTACATACATAAATATTTATACACAAAGAGGAGACTTCCTAGTGCTTCATCAGATCTCTGTTTATCATAGTGGATTCTGATGACAGCAAAACACAATCTAGTTTTGTTATAAACTCGGAGAGAATTTTGAATCTCATAAATGCAGATATTGCAGCCCAGATTTTGAGAGCCTGAGAACTTGCAGCTTCTGGGGACACCTGAGAATTGGAGATGCACAGTGTCTCTTTCATTTTAATGCAGCTGTCCACAGTCATAATACAGACATGGGGAAACAAACAGCAGATCGTACAAAACTTTTACAACATTTTGCTTTTTTTCAGGCTCAAAAAAGTAAAAGGAAGATTGCAGGTAAGGAGAGTGGCAAGGCAGAACGTTCATAACTGATCTTTGGAAGCTGAAATGCATGGCCCAGGGTTTCTGCACGTCTTGTGCTGGGGTGGGAGATGCTCAAGATGAGCTGTCTAAATAGTTTATCTTGCACCAAATTGCTGGATAAAACAGATCATCTCTAGCATGCATCATGCTTACATGTTTTAGAAATCTGCCTTTCCCTGCTAATCATTTAGATGGTATGTTGATTTAGTAAAAAAAAAAAAAAAAAAAAAAAAAAAAAAAGTTTAGAACTTACACTGGACTTAGTTTAGTTGAGAAAAGACATTTTCTTAGAAAGTGCGAAAGAAACTTGAAGAGGACCTGAAGGACACCAGCAGTTCTTGGAGAGGGGCTAAGCAGGTAGAGTGGAACATGGCTGCTCAGCTGAAGCTCTTGCTCAATTTTCTAGGTTGTTATACATTGCAAAGTTTGGCTGCCAAAGCTAGGCTTCTAACTGCTAAATAAGTTTGTGCAGTCTAAAGCGCATCTGTTCTTTCCAGCTGTCTCATTTGCTCTAGTGAAATAGATTCTCTCTATTTAAGTTAGGCTGTCACAATCACAACACTTTAACTAAAAAATGCTTTGTTAATTTTCTTTTGTCATCCAGGGAGCATGCCACTGACAGTGAGCTGGGATTGCCTGCCTCACCCTGTCCCCTTCCTCTCAGCGTGTCCCATTCAAGTGCTGTGCTGAGGGAGCTTCCAGAGAGCCACAGCTGTGGTGTTTAGGAGATGTGCACCCTCCAGAAGGATCCTCACAGGGGACACAGGTGACTCAGGTAAGGAAATAATTACTTTAAGGGAAAGTGAGGTCTCTTTCACAGGCAGTAGGCGGGAAGAAAGCAATTAAGCAAAGCAACCACTGTCATCTGTATTGTTAACACACTACGTGTGATCTCTGCAGAAAGCTGGCAGTAGACCACCAATTTAAAGGAATTTATGCTTAGCAAAGTCTTCTATAATATCAAACAGTCAGAACTAGGATTCTAAGAAGGGATTAGATACATAAATTAGAGATATCCTCTGGTAAGGGATAATTTAAAATTAGAAGCGAAAGAAAATATAATCACCCTTAAGGTCACAGCTAACAGCAAAGCCAGAAACATCCACGGTGGCTCTCACCTGATTCCAGGGAAAGGAGTTTGGAGGGGAGCAGAAAGAAAAGCTTGGTTGCAAGAAAGTTATAGAGAGAAGCACAAGAAATGCGTTAAGGAAATGAAAGAGAAAGATAACATTTAACTAATTTGCTTTAAAAGACAAAAATATTTCTGAGAGTTCAGAGGAAACACTGCTTTCTGGTATGAAGAAAGGAAATTGTTTTCCTAACTTTATCTTGAGTATACCACATCCTACAGTTCCTACCACCTCTTTCTGGCCTTCTTTAGGAATGGAAGATATTGGTTGCAGCAGTAATTGAGAGAAATCAAAGCCTTACAGAGGTGGAGGACTCAAAGCCACTGTGGACTTCTTTTAGAAACTCTTTCAAATAGCCATCTTGACCATTTTCAACATTGCTTTGGACACAAGGTGTTTTCTTAACTTCAGGAGGGGGATGACTAACACGCAGTCTCAGCCACTGCATCTTTCGATTGTTGTAGAAGAAACCTCTGTCTGCACTTCTTTGTATGTAGGTAGTTATACACAGGAACACAATCCATGCCAGTCGCTGAAGCTTAACTGTAGTCAGGCTTCTGCAGACAAAAACAGTGCAGACAACTCATTAAAATCAAGCAAAATAGACTGGCAATTTCAGAAAACAAAGCAAAACAAACAAAAAAAAAACAACCAACAGCCAAAACCACAAAGCTCTACATAAAACAGTTAGTTAATGATAATTGTTATTTTTACTGTATGCTCTCTTAAAATTCTCATTCTAGAGTTTTCAAGTAATTTTGCACAGTGACATATAATTGGTTCCAGTTCAGCAAATTGATTGCATTGGATTCAATTGTTAATTGCAGTTACTGTTGCAGAAACAAAACGCAGTTCATCTTTTTATGAAGTGCAACAGCCACCTCTCACGTGATATAAACAAAGCAATTTCTTTTTAATTTGGAAAGTCAAAGTTATCTTTAGGAGATAAAGTGTATTAAAGAAGAATTCAAAGACATCCAAAGATAAATCAGGGGATTTGAGATAGATGGACTTAATTGCCTAAGCTGAAAATTTCAATATGCAACTGAACAGTGCTGTAGTAGCCCAGGCTCAGCAGCTGCCTCCTTTTTAATTCAGTCATTCCTCCAGTATCCACAGTTCTGCTTTTTGGTCTGCCAAGAACTGCTCCAGCTCCAATAGCTATTCATCTGTTTCTTATCTAACCCTGATGCTGTCCAGAAACCAGGCAAAGTATCACTTCTGTTCCCAAGGAGTCTATCGCATGCCTACTGTATGCTTCACATGCATTCAGAGGATTGGCACCCATTGTATCTTTGTTCAAGGTAGTAATGAACTTCTCACTCATTATATATTTAGTCTAGTGACTAAAATTCTCACCCAGGTAAGAAGTTCATTTCCTCCTCAGCCTCCAGGTGCTCAAACCGCCAGTTCTCACCTTGCAGTACAATCCCTGAAAATCCTGGCTATCCCTCCATTTCTACTGCAAAGAGGAAGATGCAAAGCAATGAGGTGGGAATGAACATAGACCAATGGTGCAGCAGAGAAAAACACTTCTTGTCTCTATTCATCTCCTATTGCATTTGAGAAGCAAATAATGGTCTCTGCTGAACTCAGCAGCACTGGAGGCTTTTTACAGCAAACTGTGCTCCATGCCAGAGACTTGTTACAAATTCCTTTCTGAAAGAACAAAAAAAGTACTAGATTGATAGTCTAATCTGTTTCTGTCAGTAAACTACAGGCACAATGACCTGCATCACTTAAAGAGGCTTTTCTTAGCTGACAAGCGTGGTTTAATCACTGCTAAAAAGCATCTGTATGGTTTTGTCTAAAATGTTTAACAAGGATTTTTCTTAACAAAGAAAAACCCATCAAAATCCTTGAACAAATCCATGAGAGATGAATTCTTGTGCGTGCCTTCTTCCTTTATTGTGTCAAATGGGTGCCTGCATCTGTAACAGTCTACGTGTTAACGAGAAGCAGAGCACAAGAAGTAGAAGGGATAATTTATAAAACTGCTTCCCGCGTGTTACTGCTTCAGCTGTAGATGTAGATCCCCTATACCATGATTGCCATGTCTCCACCCATTGTAGCCACTTTTACAATTTCAAATCTTTCAAATCAACCACAAAGCTGTGTTAAAAAACTTGGAGGGACAGGGCACCCAACCTCCTTGTGAGAGATTCAATCCTTTCATTGGCCTGCATTACCCAAATCCATTCAATTCAGGCTCTGATTTGGGAGCATTTCCTCTTTTTATGGCTATTGGGTGTATTTAATAAACATGTTAAAATAAATGGGTAATATTTCTATTGTCTATAGAAACAGTCTGTAGCAAGAAAATTGAATGGAACAGTTTTGAGAGTTTTGAACCAATTCCAAAATTCTTTATTTCTGTGGCTTTGAATAAGTAATTTCCCTTCCTAGTTCCTCAACTGTAAATTGAAATGAATATAACCAGCCTAGTTTTGGAATTAACTGACATTTCAAAAGCACTATGAAAAAGACTGCCTCATTTTCATTTAATTGTTTTATCAGCAATATCTGCCACTTAGGGGTGGAGGAAGTCTTCGTACCTGAAATTCCCACAACCCTATGAGACCTAGTGTAAAAAAGAACTAATTGATGATGTGGAACTTCTATTGATCTGAGAGGATGGATTTAGCATCTCAATTAGCACATTCGAGGTCCCCTTTGTTTGAGATTTATCAGAATTGTGATTCAGGTGGTTTTCGTGACTGTCAATAAAGTCATGAACTGCCATGTATAGATATGTAATGCAGAGCAAGAAAGAAAATGCAGTAGTAAAAGATCTGCCAACTAACAATCTTGTAAAAATACTAAGTACAGCTTTAAGAAACAAAGAGTTTCTTTTGCTTTCAGCCTTACTTTAAACTATGCTGGAAACCTTTTTGAGCACCAGTCTTACTGTATCTCTTAGATTTCTCCTCCTCATATCCAGCATCTTAATCCTGACTGTTAATGTACACTCAGCCCAAGACCAGTCCATCTGCCACATACGCATCCAGGTCAGCAGCCACTGTTGGGATCAATTGGGTTATTCATGAAAGTGTTCCTCATCCTATGCAGCATATGCATATCAGACACATTTTCCCTCTGAGACTAAGCATATTTATATCTATTTTCAAAGTTCTATTGAATTGTTTATTAGGCTGAAAATATTCTTACCTTAAAAGCCTTTAGAACTTACGTATAATATATTAAAAATGCACTTGGTGAATAATTTTGTGAGAAATGGGTAGAGTCTGAGACAAAGAACTGCTAATTGCTACAGTTTGCTTTTCATGTACACATGTAACTTGCGGGTATTTATAGAAGTACATTTGCCTCCAGAGTATCACCGTCTTGCTTGTAAATCTTTTACTTTCAGGGTGACTGGCACAGGCTGCCCAGAAAATCTACAGTGTCTCCATCCTTCAAAACCTGACCAGATACATCCCTGATCAACCTGCCCCAGTTGGCCTTGCTTGGAGTGGGGAATTTGGACCAGAATAAATATCCCCAAAGATCCCATCCAACCTCAATCTTTGGGTGGTTCTAAGAGTGAGGAGAGTGGAGTACAGGATTCTTTTTCACTGAGGTGAGCTTTACTGGTGTAGGGAGGCAGATGGTGACTGTTCTGTTCAAAGGTGTAAAGAACCTCATTTCAGAGTTTGAATTAAGGGAGAGGCCAAGTGCATGCAAGGATACTCCATTTACAGGGTCTGTGCAGTTAAAAGGGAGATGGAGTTTGAAAGGCATAATAAAAGTAAATTAGAAGGCCCACAAGAGGGCACTTAGGAGAGAAAGGGGTTTTAAAAAGAAGGGTCGCAGGACTGTATGCCAGGGAGGACACAGCCACAGTGCAGTTTCACATTACAGCAATAATTCACTCACAGCGCCAAGTTTAAAAATAACCCCACTGTCACATGTTTTAATTAGTGGTGAAGGTTTACATTGTGCTGTTAAGGGGAGAAGCATATTCTTCCTCCCCTCTCTTGTCCAGTTCTTTCCCAATGACTGCAGTCATGAATTAGATCAACTCATTGAAACTACAGAATATTGAACTGTGTATGGGAACTGCTGAGTCATGGCCTGAACCACTGATTGAGCACCTGGAGGAAAGACCCAGTCAGCCCTGGGAGCACAGGTGAAGGCAATTCACCCCTCTTAGGCCTCATTTAAGTGCTGACTGCCCCTGAGGAAGGATCTCTTCCTGGAGATCCCTCCTTGGTGGGAGCCTTTTCCTGCGAGCCCAAAATCTTCCAATCTGGGTGAGCGCTGTATTTTCCTTCTACCTTTTGTAATGCTATTTCCATCGCATTAGTCCTGATTGCCATACTGCCACATAGAAAATTATTGTTACTCTGTTAGTGCGGTTCAGTGACTTGGACACATCCTGAGGATATTCAATTGCTAGAGCCAGCGTAAGTGAGGGGAAGGGGAAACAGAGCCATGAGAGGTGAAAGACGCAGGATTATCCACTTTGGCCACTTGCTCAATTGGTACCAAGTAAAATTTATTAGACATGATAAAGAAAATGTTATCTGAAATACTCTTGACTACAAGTGAGTGCCTGGTATGATCAGGCAGCGTGGTTGCAGCACTATCGCACACCCTACGGCAGCGTGCTCTGCTCCACACTGCAACAGTACCTACTCATACTGGAGCTTCTTTGAAAACCCCAGGCAGGAAAAGGCTCAAAACTACTTTGAAACTGTTGCAAATTTCAACCTCACATTACAAAAATCCACTCCACAACCAAAAACACTAGTGTTGAGTTTAATACAAGTTGATGGCAAAAAGCTATCAATATCTCCAAAATGTAAGAGTCTCAAAATCATGGCACCATACAGCATTTACTCACCAGAATCTGCTCTGTCAGGTAAAGCAACAGCTTATAAAACTGTACTTGAATTCTAGTAGTAATTATACTTTTTAACAGTATGCAGAGCATATTTTAAAGGATCTCTTATGTGGACCTCTCTAGAGGCATCTTATTGTGAAACTCATGATACAGTGAAGAAATACCAGGATTTTCTATTGCTTGGCAGCCTACCCTTATTACCCTTATTTCTAGCACTAAAATAGTAACAGAAACAAATGAACCAAAATAATAAACAAAAGAACGATAATCACAATTCAGTTACCTCTTACTAAACTAAGCTGAAAATCCTTCAGAGGTCTCACATACTAAGCAGATTTTTATATACTTAGCAGCTTCCTAAGTTACACTGCAGCCTGATCACGTGAGACAGACAAGCAGTTCCCGACACTTGAAGGTATTCTCCTGAAATGCATGCATGGAAAATGAATGGGAATCAGTCTCTTCCAAAACTAAGTACAAGAAACAACCGTGCTCAGGACACATTTAAGAAAAGTGTATTTTCAAACAGTGTGGTGGGGCCCTAAGGAAAACAAATGTGTACTACCTGGCTGCATTTAACCATTGTATTCAAAGCTGTAAGACAACCAGCTTTACTGAGGGGTGGAAAGAACAAAATTCCAGTGTATCTGCAGAAGGATTTCCATTTAGTTCCCTGAGAATTCTCTAGATGACCAACCTACAAAGAGAGATTAAAACATCTCTGATTAAAAAAAAAAAAATTGTGGAAAATTCTGTGCTAAATGCAGTTAGGTAATATCTATTCAACTAGATTGGACAGTATTATGTAAACAGCTGGAATGATCATGGACATCAGAAGAGCAGAATGTTTCCTGGTCTAAAATACTATGGGATTTCCAGCAACTCACAGTTTCAAAACACATCAAATGATACTGGGAGCTGCAAAGCCAAAACGAGGCATTACTTTTGGATTAGACCTCATACATTTCATAGGTAGTGTATCTTAAAGTCATCTATGTCTTAAGATGACCAGCCTGCATAGCAATTAGTAACAGTTAGTGGAAATGTGGATCATGACTCCTTATTCCTTGGGATCATTATTTGTAGAATAAGCAGAAATTAAAGAAGTTAAAAAAAAAAAAAAAAAAACAACCCTAACGTGGTTGTTTAACCCTCTGGGGCCCCCAGTACAAGAAAGACAGGAAGCTGTTGGAGAGGGTCAAGAGAAGGGCCACAAAGATGATCAGAGGGCTGGAGCACTTCCTCTATGAAGTCAGGCTGAGGGAGGAGGGCTTGTTCAGCCTGGAGAAGAGAGGGCTGCAGGGTGACCTCACTGCAGCCTTCCAGTACTTAAAGGGAGCCTACAAACAGGAGGACAGTCAACTCTTTGAAAGAGTTGATAATGGCAGGACAAGGGGAAATGGTTTTAAGTTGGAGGAGGGAAGATTTAGGTTGGATATCAGGGGGAAGTTCTTTATTCTGAGAGTGAGGAGGTGCTGGAACAGGCTGTCCAGAGAGGTTGTGGATGCCCAGACCCTGGAGTTGTTCAAGGCCAGTTTGAACGGGGGCCTGTGGAGCCTGATCTAGTGTTAGATGTGGAGGTTGGCAGCCCTGCCTGCAGCAGGGGGGTTGGAGCTTGATGATCCTTGCGGTCCCTTCCAACCCAAGCCATTCTGTGATTCTGTATGATTCTATTGGGATACACACCCATGCACACGCACAAGTCTTCAGACATGTCTGCATATTCACAGAGACACTGCTTTAAATGAAAATGAGATCCAAGCCTTCAAAGTAGTATTCCGTATTTTATGAAACTGTTGATTTATAAAAAAAGTAAGACAGTATTTTTGTTATAGTTGGGAGAAAAACATCTGGATAACTATTCAAGTTAATGTCACCTTAAAGTTAATGATACCTGAAATCTGAGTACAGTCTATGAACAGCAATGAAAGTAAAAGGATACCATGCTCCCAGAGCAAGTCTATTTGCCAGCTACGACAAACTTAGAAAGGTCAGCTGGCTGAAAAAATGCTTTCTAAGTAGTTGTCAAACTTAGCTTGACAGGCTTGTTCATGGTATGAAATTCTAGGCCCTAAAGATCTTGTCTCAGAAGCTGTAAACATAAAAAACACAGAGCTACGTCAATGGGAATTGAAGGAAATTTTTTGTGATGACAATTCAAAATCTGCAATGGTTTGGTAATAAGGTTGAAAACACTAAATAGAGCCCCTGCAGAGCTCCTTTAGGAAATGAGAAGGATCGTATCCAAGGTGGAAATAAAGTGAGGCAGCTGTTTTGCTTTAGCACTCTTATCCACCAGATTGTCAAGCATTAGGATGCTAATGCTGTAATCAGAAGTTATCTGGAAGAAGCAGACTATAGAGCTACAGGTTTCAAAAATGAAGGACCAAAGCTGCAATACATGGCTGAGCTTTCTGCTGTTGAGAAATAAGAAAATGCTTTGCTTCCATAAGATATAAGTATTCTAATACATTATTGTTAGCCAGAATATAAATTGATAATAACCTTACCGCTTCTTTGATTTCAGAGAGATGATGTAGTAAACTATTCAGAAGGGTGCTCTTAGTACCAATGTATTGCCTACATATCAGCTGCATGTTAAAAAAAATTGTTTGAAAAAGAAATCAAGTTAACCACAGTTAACAGTAATTAACAGTAGACACAAGAGAAATAATATTATCGATATCACTTTGTCGTTAGTTGTGTGAAATTGATTAACATGTTTTACTGAGGCAAAGCAGTGTACCCAGTGCCCTAGAAAAAGCATGTGAATAACAGACATTTTTACAAGTTATGAGTTTGATAAAAGCATATTTGTGCTGCTATGTTACATATTTTAAACATGGAACTAAAGTCTGCTCATTAATATCTTAATGTCATCTATTCAAAATAGGGAACAGACCCTAAGAAAATGATAGAGCAACAGATGGTTACAAGTATCATATGGGAAGGCATGACAAAAAGTTGTATGTAGGCAAGGTGTTTGTTCCAGATCATTTGACTATGGGAATGGGTAACGGTATTCAGGAATACCATACATGTAGTTCTGAGCTTCAATACTTGTTAGAAATGAGTCTATGCATTGCTGCATTTAAATCAAAATTGTTAAACAGATCCACTTCCTATACTTTGGTAAGAAGGTGCTTTCATCTATATGCTTAACTACTTTAATGCAAATAAGCAAAATTGCTATAAACACATATCTGCTAGTGCACACTCACACATTCTAGGAGGGTGCAGTCCTTTATACTGGTAGGTATAAAAAGGAATATCTCTGAGTGCAGGGAAAGACAAACTGATTTGCTATGTGCTTCTATGGGCTTTGACTCAAAGATCCCTTGGCTCAAGGCAGCTGACAGCTCAATAATTTCATCTGGAATGTAAGCATCTCAGAAGATGCCCATCTTGCCCGGGCTGTCAGTGTGAAAGCCTCACTGAAAGTAAGGGTTATCTTTTCCCATAGTGAACCTGGGCTTTTATATTCAGTCAAAAGAAGAAAAGATCGAAAAGATTTACAATCAAGGGTAACAATAAGTGGAGTTCAATCTTTGTCGTTACAGAAGACCAACAGAGATTGATTGGGAACAGTCAGCTCTTTCACATGGAGTTTGCACTGTGATTGTATGTCAGCAAATAAAGAATTGCATAACCCTTCCTTTCCAGGGTACAAAAGGTTTGATCAGTTGCCTGGAAGGAACCCAGGGTGCTGAAAGAAGTAGCTTAAAAACAAAGTCAATAATTAAAAAGTCTAAAGATTAGATTGTAGGTGGAAAAAAAAGCAAGAGCGTGGCATTCCTTGAAGCACAAGCTGAGGTGGAACACTTAAAAGTCTATTTCAGGGACAAGTAAAACAGTGACAGAAGTTCGTGTGTTTAGCAGTGTCACTGGATTTGGAGTCCTTGAGTTAATTATCAAGAAGAATTATATATATGCTGCAGTTATCCAGACAGTACTATTCTTCAGAAAAGCTACTTTAAAAAATATTCAAGTAGTATTCTGTGTAATACTGGAAAAGTATTCACACAACTTCACCTGGATTAAGAATTCATTCTGTAATATAACAGCTCTCATACAAATTCAGATGCACTCTCGTTACTTCAAAAGCCACACTGGACAATTACTTCTATTCCCCATAGCTGACTTCCTCAGTAAAAAAAATACTGAGACAGAGTTTTTCCACAAAATTTTATCAACTTTGACTTTTTAAGTCCTTAGTCCCCAATATTGTTCTATGAACAGTACTCTTCCATTGCAAATTACTTCCCTTTTAGCAAGGCAGTGATCTACCTAGTTAGCTAGTAGATGAAAAAAAATAAATATGGAAAATTCTTAAATAACATACAAGCCTTAATTATCACATCTGGTCTTTCAGAAGTCACCTCCTTTTCACTGAATGCATGTGATGACAGAGAACAGTCTGTTCTGGAGTAAATTCTGTGGAAGTCTGGGAAAGTGCAATCTATTAGATAACATATTGTGCATACTACCTAGATTATGGTCTGGATCACTCATTTGCTTCTGGGCTATTTTTGTTCTGTCTTTTAAGTATTTTTTTTTCTGATGTGCTGTGTATCACTGGGCTGGAACACTGAATCTCTGGAAAACTGGATTCCCAAGTTCATGTCTGAAAGCCATCAGACACTGTGGTTGCACATACATGCAATGGCCTTGGGCTGCCAATGCAGGATTCGCACAGCTGAGCCCTTTCCCAGGCTCTCCGGCTGCTAGCCCCATATCTCTTGTACATGCAGCACAACAGTCCTTTTTTAGGCTGCGAACTCCCTTGTGAGGTATAGATGGATGACTTGCTTTACAGCCTGGGCACATGCCATGCAGCGATGTTTAGGCTCACAGGAACAGCACTTGCAGGATCAATTCCAGCTGCAGCTTTGACACAGAGCCCTAGCTTTATCATGTGGGCAACTGTGACCTTTTCCCATCATATGACTTAGCAAATTGATTTGTCACGAGGGGGAAGGGAGACAGCGGAAGAAACACGTACATATTTGAGAAAACTATTGGAGATGATGATAAGAGATGCATGCAGCAATAGTCTTTCCTTCCTGGAAGTATACTCTTGATGAGTATATTCAGAAGGAAATTTAATTTGGAAAGTCATCCTGAATACAAATTACCTTAATAATGAGGGCACAATTTACAGTAATTGAAAAGACAGTGTTTGTCATCAGCTTTAGCAGCCATGTCTCTCTCTTAAAGTGTTAGCAGTGCCCACACGCAGTGGCAAAGTGCTTTGTGGGTGAATGGTTGGTCTCAGGCTGTATTTCTTGAGCAAGCAATTCAAAAACACAGTGAGGGAGAGGATACTTTGAAAGCAGACAAATGTAATTTCTAATCTATATTGAAAGCTCTGTAATAAAAGTGAAACAGTAAGTAGTTTTATTGGCTTAGTTTACAAGACTATTGTATATTCTTACTGTCTTGTTTTGTTTATCTGGCCAGCATGGATTTATCCTAGGAGGTTGGTAAATAAAACCAAATGCTGCATTTTGCACCTTGACAAAACTCCCCGTTAAGGTCATGGGTGACATCTGACTAAGTTCAGAAAGCAAGATCAGGACTTCCTGTTCTCTGCTCACTTTGACATCTTGTGAAGAGTATGCCGCAGCTGTTTTCAGATCTGTGCCTTGCTGTTTAGAAACATTAAGGGTTTCAGCGTTTTTTATGTGTCTTTTTTACATGTTTTTTACATGATTAGTGTATAAAGTTCTGCGACTCTTGTTCTATACAGATTCAGCTGCTGTACTAATTACCATAGTTCTTGAGCACATTAGAGATATCAGTACAATTAATATCTGTCATGTAAATTTAATCTTGAGATAAAGTGAAAGGAAGAAAGGCTATACTGATAACAACTACCATTTCTACAACATAAAATAATGCCTCCACTTTTGTAAGTGGCATGCCAGAGTGAAGTTGCCTAGCCAGTGGCTGGGGTGGAAGATTTCTGGACACTTGTATTTTTCACTCAATTTCCTAATCTTAGGAGATGGGTAACAGAGCTTAACTAACTTCTAAGTGTTTCAAAATATACAGGCAAATAGTGATATAACAATACATGTAACCAACATCTCATCTCTTCTGTTTCTAGATGAAACAACTTCTAGAATAACCTACTTGCTGGAAAATATGATTTCAAGTGATTGCTGTCTTTCAAATTTGATAACTACTTACAGTGACAGAAAAGTAGATGAGAATTTAGAAACATTACAAATAAAGATGGGAGGAGGATTGGAAGAAGTGGTAATATACCAACTTTTCTAACAGAGTTGTCTCAAAGGAACAAGAATTTGATCATGCAAGACATTGGTATAGTCAGAAATACCGTCTTTTTTTCCCAAATTGGTCTCCCTTGTGGTGCCATTCCCTGAGGTGTGGCAAGACAATAAAACAGACAAAAGAGTCAGATCCTGTCCCACCTGTCCAAATTTCCACTGACCCCTGCATCCCATTCACACTAATTGCTGTGCTGTCTCTGGCACTCCTTAGACCCATCTGTGAGTTATTTTCCTGCCAGACTGTCTTAAAATCCTTCACAGATTCCTGCTGTAGCAGTGAAATACATTAACTGAGGTAGGTGTTTGATCAGCACCACACCAGAAAGGAATAAGGATCAGGTGTGGAAAGAGAGAGGTACAGAAGACAGGAGAGCGGAGCAGGAAAGATGAGGAGCAAAACTTCCCCCTTTTGGCTGCAGCAGTGCATCTCAGCTGGAGCTGCACTTGCAATTTTATAGCCTTTCTCTCAGGTACAGCAGCACTAGAATCTGAAACGCTGACATTTTCAAAAGACATTTTCATTTCTCTTTTCAGCATATCTCTTTTCTCTTTGGAAATTACCAGTATGACATAATGAAAGTCAATCAAATAAGATCTCCATGAAAATCAAAGAGAGATATTTCATTTCTTGTTGAACCAAATGCTTTGTTCAATACATATCTGAATTTCTTCTAGTATTTCTTATTTTACCCAGAAACTTTTGCATTTGCCCAATAATACTTTAAAATCATTTCTTTTTGGCTAGAAAGCAAACAAAAAATTCAGGGTTTTTTTTTTTGTTTGTTTGGTTTTTTTGCTTTTTTTTTTTTTTTTTTTTCCTGCAGATGGGATTGATTCTGTGAGAATGCCTGGCTTCATTTATGTAATTGTCTTCATTAATGCCAATAGATTTAATGTGAGTAAATTTATTTACTTTTTTTAAATTGTAAAGTTCAGTACCAACAAATGGAGTAAAAAAGGAAAAGAAGGATTCGTTTATGGGTGGGTGGGAGTGGGTACAGAAATCATAGAGTCATAGAATCATTAAGGCCGGAAAAGACCACTAAGGTCACCCAGTCTAACTATCGGAGGAGAGAGAGAAAAAAAACCCACAAATTTAAGTCTCGAGTTTGGCTGTCTAACTTAGAAGCAAGGACATGGACACAGGAACAGTTCACTTCCAGTCTCTGTTCCAGTTTTAGGTTAAATGTTGATTAGAATCAGCATTAGATCTTGGGTCTTACTTTTCCTCAGCAATGTTTGCTTAAGAAAAATTGTTAACTCAAAGTAAACTGTAAACAAGAATGACTAAAAAGCCTTAACCCATCCTGAACAGCTGACAGCCTGCCTAGCATTCTGAGAGGTGTAGATTTGAAGTTAGATTTCAGGCCAATATTTGACGGAAGATCTGTAGCAGTTTCAAATTTCCAGGTTCCACCTGAACACTCTGTCCAGTTTCATGTTTCTTTTAAGGTGAGACCCAAGTGTATGCCCATGTGCTGCTTCATGAGGAACCCCAGGAGACTGTGATAGGTCTATAATCAAGAAACCATGATCCCATAGCATCCATCAGCAAGTCGGCTGTAATGCAACCTGAATAGCTCTGTTAGCCTTCTCTATAAACAAGAGTAATGGTGGCTTATCTTGCAGATGTCAGGATAAATACATTGGTTGTGATATGCTTGGATACTATGGCAATTAGATTAGTATTTTAAATAGGCAGTGCAGAAGGACAGATGGAAGTAAAGCCAGTGCAGAACTGACAAGTGTCATGATAATGAAAAGATGTAAAGAAAGGTCTGAACTGAAATGTTTTTTTTTCCAACTTCTAGCTGAATTTTGATTAACTGTGGAAGAGGTAGATATTTTATATCAATCTGACTACATCAGGAGTTAAAGGAATGTCTGAATTGGAATTTAGATAACAAAGTGTCCTGGAGCAAGACAAAAGCTACTACACAATATATGCAGCCTTGTCTAAAACAAAAAAAAAAAAAAAAGAAACCCCTGATAATACTCAGGCGATATGTATTAAATTTTTTCTATATTGAATACAACCACAGTTATGGTTCATCAATGTCCCATGTCATTTGAACCATTCGGTAATCTTCTCTGTGCACACTGAAAATGCACAAGATGGAAAGCCTCATTTACTGAGCTATAACACAAAGATATATAAGAAGAATTAGTAAATAAGGAAACAATTTTATTTTTGAGGCATGGAAAATCAACCAAACTTACAGAAAATGAACAGACACGAAACCTTCTTACACTATCATTGACTAAGCGTGAGCTATAGTACACACTCTTAGTTTTATAGACACAGTCCACGGATCACAACAAAATGTTAATTGAGGAGGTACTGCTACTCGCTATTTACCTGAATTTAAGTTGTTGGTATAGTTGCATATGTCTGAAGGCTAAGGAATCCTGTGAAACCAATTATTATGTAATTCAGGGTTCAAATACAGTATTCTTCAAAAGGTGTTGGATAATTTGCTTTCAGTTTAGCTGGCAGGAGGTTGTAGCTCCCCTTCTCCATATAGTGTCCTCTTTTTCCTTAGAGGAGTTGTTTTAGTATATTTAATGCTTCCATAAAATCTGAGCGATCGACAGGATAAGTGCAAGCTGTCATCTGTTCAATTTTGGCCTTGGTGTGTAATGATAATTTGTGGCAAATTCATTCTGAAATAATATAATTTAAAAGTGGGTTCAAATTCTTACCTTCCCTTTCCTCTTCCTGCCTTATTTCATACAGTCTGGAGTTGTCTTGCTTATTAATGGAGACCAAAATTTCATACGTTTTTATTTCATCTCTTACACAGAAACAAGTGAAAATACAGATAAAGGAAAATAATGTGTGGAAAGAACAGATTCAGCTCATCAGAATTCTGAATTTAGTTTATATGAGATTGAAAACATTCTCCAGCTTTACATACCAAGGTCCTTAATGAGGCAGTTTTGTCAAAGTGAAATTTCAAAAATAGAATGTTCCAGTACGGTGTCTTTAAAATCTGTCTATTCTTTGTCTGTGCTAAACTCATCAACAGCTTTTCTAAAATAGCTACTGTTTTCTAGCAAATGAAGCACAGACAATTGAATGTGTCAACGCCATTCATGTGGAGTCATACTAAGATTCATTTATTTTTGTTAGGCACCCATACTAGTAGTTAATCCACTGAAGTGCATTTGTAGTCATGCTGCATGTAATGCGTACCTCTCTCAAAGACCTCAGTTCTGCTCTTAGACAAGTTGTTTTCTGGATGATTGTCAGTAAGGACTGCAGTGACCCAGAAGAACTGGTACTCAGAAGTGTCAAGCTTTTCATTATCCCTGCAAAAGACATGAAAAATAACCCTTGGCTGGCACCAGTTCCAAATTTTTGGAAGTGGAAGCCCTTGTTTAATGTACTGTTCTTCAAGAAACTCCTACTCTGGCAGATGAAAAGAACTATGGGAAATATCAGGTGTGTCTTCTTTAGGGTGATACAGAGAAGTAACTCTTGTAGTGGGACCAGATCAGTGAATGATGGACAAAAACAAAAGGTACAGGATCCTTTGTACACGATCTTCAGGACCTCCACTGCTCCTAAGTGACAGGATCAAACCTTTGTTACCAAGCTGAGGGTATATTTTAGTTTGGGACCTCCCTGCCTGGCACTTCTCAAATTCTGTCTGTGAAAGTCTGTATAGAAACAAATGTTTCTGCCTAATGTAACACTAACACCTATGACAGAGATCTAAGCAACATTAATTTCCAAAGACTCAATTGAGTGGCAAAATGGCAACATCTGAAATCTCAAACAATAGAGTGTGGATCAGCTTTGTGTACTGAATAGCTAGAAGATAGGGTTATATTATACCCTTACACCTAGGCAGGATGCTGGGGAAGGATTTGCTTTTATAGTTTGACCAGAGTATGAGAGGAAAAAAAAATGACTGAAAGGGAACAGGGTTGGAGAGTGTTGTGCTAAAGGCTTAATATCCACTTTGGTCCTACAAGTTCTATCATGTTTCAAGGGACTTGTATGACCATTGGCCACACCAATGAGAACTTTCACGACTTGCTTATAAAACAACATTCTGTATTGGAGCAACAGATTACAGATTCTTTTGGATTGCCAGTGATAAATACACTGCCTATGGAGAAAGTGTAAATACCAATAGCGTAAATAATACAGTTGTCCAAAAATGTGTTAAACTATGGAATAATTCTGTACAGATTTCTAAGTTTCCTGGGGAAAGCACTTGGCATAGCTTGGTTTAAGTATCTGAATCTTACCCAATAGGCACCCCTGTGGGGAGGAAGAGAGGCTCAGCCCGTTGACTAGTCCCAGAAGTCAGCTTTGTCCTTCTCATTTGTCAGCAAAGATATCTTCCCCAAAATTCCTTCTCTCTTAGGCCATTTTTATCTTACTCTCAGGTGGAGTTTGATTCTAATCATACCTATCTTTGTTGTGACTGGTGCAACAGTAAATGGAAAAGTTGCTAACTCAGGATGATTACTATGCAATTTATCAGTTCCATAATAACAAGTTCCCATCCCTGTGATCTTAGAGAGACTGGCTGAGGAGTTTTACACCTTGGTCCACCCTCTGTGCTGTATCTCAGAGTCAGCATACTAAGTTCCCCTGGTGCTGCCAACAATCTAAGATTTGCAGGTCTTAGGTTGCTTAGGGAACTACATGGAACAGACTTCTAGTATATTTGCTGCATTCTACCCTGAGGTTTCTTCAATACTTTTCTTCTTCTAAGAGGGGAGTATCCCAATAAGTTATTTCCAACAATTACTCTACATAAGCCACCTTGTGACTACAGTCATTCAAGCTTCTCAATGTTTAGGAAGAACTGGGGAGGTCACACACAGTTAAGCTCAAGGGGTTCTCTCTTTTTATGGGATAAGATGATTGGCTCATAGATTTAGTAGTTAGCAGGACAGTGTTGGGTATAATGGCAAGGCCAGAGGAGGAGGTTGGGGAGTGCACCGTCACATGGATTTACATGGTTGTCACTACCACAGAGCCACCAAAATCATATCATATAAGCTCAATAAACTTCACTCTGCCAGATGATGTTGTTTCTGAGAATATACATGAGGTTGTCTCCTTAACATATGGTGCCATTTCAAAAGTTACACCACGGCAGGTATCTGAGTAGGAGGAAACAGTGAAGAAAAGAGGCTGTATGCAAGGATATCTGTACAGGCCATCCTCCTTTAGGAGTTTTCCACATGCCTGTCATTGCACGTATTGAAACTGGGCATGAGATATGTTGTGGTGTAGTTTGTTACCAAGTGGAGAAGTTAAGAGCTTCTTTCATATTGTAATCTTTCAGGTAGAGGTGGGGAGTCTTTTCTTAAAAGACAAATATGACTTTGCAAATTGGGTGCAGTGCAAGGAGTGATGCAGTTTTACCCCTAGCAAGCCACACACTTTCCCTCTCACTAGTGGTTAGGACAGTTTCTGTAGCTGGGTTCCTGCTCCTGACTAGAGGTATAAACCCATAAAGTAAAGGAGGCCTCTGGCAAGGATGGTATGGCAAGGATGGCACATGGACATGGCAGCATGGTCGATGAAGACATTCGCATAATTTGCTGGTCTTACATAACATAGCTAAAATGTGATGTATGTTCTGTTCTTTCCCCCAGATGCTTTCCTAAAGGAAGAGGTTGTTTGGAGAGACAGTCTCTTGTGCCTTTTTTTGCTAGAGTGATGAATATTGTGCTGTATCAGTGGCTATGCAGAAAGCATATTTATACTATCCTCTTAAATAATTTATAGATCAATACAGACTGTAAAAACAGATCAGAAAGCAATCATGCATAACAGACTGACTTTAAACCAATGGTCGCATTGAAAAAGCTTTGTGTTTTAAGGTCTCAGAACTTAGTTTCCTGACCCTTTATAGACTGGCATCAATAAGTTGGAGATGGAAGTCTGTTTCCTATTACTGAACCACTGAGCCAGCTAGTCTCTTGACCTTACTTGGATTTGCACCAGTGGCATAGAAATAAATTGTTCTGAATTCCATTAATGATTCATTAAGCCAGTACTTTGTGACTTCAGCTGGATCTATACCAATGCCATACAGTCAAATAGCTGTGTCCCACTGCTGATCCAGATAGTAAAATCTAAACAAAAAATAACGAGTTAAAAAATCAAATTTAAGGAGTCACTGTGAAAACAACAACAACCCCAAACCAAACACAACAAAACCTGAAACCATAAAACCAGCTGATCTGATAATAAAATTGTAGAATTATTGGACGCCTACTCTAACAATAGTTCTCAATAGAGTGCCCTGTTCTGTAACTGTCAGTGAGTTTGTAAAACATCCTTGCTCACACTGTAATCAAGAGAACAAAATGGCATCTTCCTTTAACCACACTGGTCTGTTTTTTCTTCATCAAGATTCTATATATAACTAGTTTGTCTTGTACATGGAAATTGTTTCACCCAAATGAGTCATTAAAATATGCCACTGCCTAGTATTTACGGTAAGATAAGAAAGCCTACTATGTCAGCCGGTAGACATGGAACAAACATGGCTGAAAGAGATATCTTAATGAAAGGGCAATCCTTTCTTAATTGGACAGATATTGATAATTAACACCTGGCAGACAAAGCAATGTAAAACATTTCCTGAGAAGTTAGCAAATTGAGCTATAATTTATGCTGGCATGACCAGGGCAAAATGCGACTCCCAGTTGTATATTGACTTTGATGACAAAAACTTATTTTTCTCTAGACAGTCAACATGAACTCTGGTACGGACTGCCAGCACATTTTCCAGAATGTCTGCCTGTAGCAAAAGGGCTTTCTCACACAAAGTTGTTTGCTATTCTGATGAAAACTTGATTGCAGAAAATCATCCTCTTCCAACCTTCTCCTGATCTATTATGGATCTGCCTTTATATTAAGTCTAATTTATGAGAACTTTCATACGTCAACATTAAAACCCCCTTGTATTGATTTCAGCCTCTCCTTGGCTCAGTCTTTTAAAATGTTGTAAGCTTAGATAATTTCACTACACTAACACAATCCTCTACTATGTTCCCATACAAAGAAATCCCACACAAATCCCACAGGAAATGCTACCACTAACGTTGCCAGTGCAATCTTAATTCTGCCCCTCCTTACTGTCCACAAGAGCAACACATCAATCATCTACACAGGGAGACTGTCTGAATAAGCACTACTGCCTTTAGTGTTGGGTGTGAAATCCTCTGCAGGAAGCTATGAAGTGTCACGCTTCCTGCTTGTACTTCAGACAATTTCAGATATATTAGAAAAAAAATCTTTTTGCTTTGTCTGCAGCAGAATATTCAACACACAGCAACCAAACCCATGAGGGAACAGAAATACGAGCACCAGCGATGCAGTATCTTCAGTAACCATGCTGTTTTGGGTTCAGGCTTACACCCACCCACATATGTTGTATTATACCATTGCATAACCAGAGATCTCAGAAGCCTGAATTCTCAGTCTCTATGGCTGCACGCTGCAATTGCAGTGCCAATATGAAAATAGTGGTATCATATGCTAATGCACCATCCCGTCAAAGTGCTACTAGTGCGACTTTCCCTGAGACACAGGGTATTTCTTCAGGCCTTCATTTCTGCACTAGAAATCCACCCAAGAAAATGATATGCTAAAGAGGAAATTTCTGAGATGGTTCGTTAATGGCTATGTAAATTACAAATGCTTTCAGTAATTGTTTGTTAGTACACAGCCAAAAGGAGGATACCCACAGTCTGCTATTACAAAGGTAGTACTGAAATCACACCAATAACATATGAAAATATAAAGCTCAGCTGGAGTCAGAGGGTTTGAACTTTGTGCATAATCAGCTGCATAGTATTGTTAACTGTGGAAGACATTTAACAATGTATTTGTGCAAAACGAACACGTGCTTCCAGACAGCAAAACCAAGCATGCTGAAAGTACGGCATTATCCACAAGCAATGTGATGAAAGTTCTTATCTCAGAAGAGAGTGGAAGAACTAAAGGGAGAGATGAGAGGGGCAATGGGAGAGCGCTGAAACACCTTGTGGTGGCCGGGGGGGTTCCAAAGCCGCGGGGGAACTTTCTGCTTTTCTGTATTTCACATGGTTTAAAGCAAAGGGTGATGACAGTCCTTGTTATCCTTTCTCACGATCAGAGAGCTCGAGAACCAAACTGTTAAACCTGTGTAAAGAAAAGACAAAAGTGACTTTGGGTTCTGCGGCCCAAGAGCAACTCGGCTGTGAATTCAAATGCGGAGCAAACACTGCACCTAGTAACAGCGACTGTGCCGAGTTATATCGGCGTTATAGCAAAGCGGGGGCCGGTCCGGGGTAGCCCGGAGGGCGGAAGAGCAGCTCTCGGTGGGCGCAGGTCTGCAGCCCGCACAGGGGCGAGGCGGGCGTGGCTGGGACCGGGCCCCAGCGTCCCGAGCGCGGAGTGGTGCCGCCTGCCGAAGGGACCCGGAACTGCCGGCCAGGGCCAAGGGGGCAGCGGCGCGCCTAGGACCCCCACACCCTGCCCGGCGCCTTCTCTCCGGCCACGGCGGCCGACGGCGCGGCGCCGGGCCGAGCTCTCTCGGCACTCGATTAGTGCCGCCTGTGCGGCGCGCGGCACGCCAGTCTCGCGCTCGCCAGCTGCCGCCTCCCTCGCGCTCGTAACGGTTCCGCGCGGCCGGCGCTCGCCCCGCCCCGCTCGCCCCCGCCCCTCCCCCTTTGCGCTCGCGCCGCTCTCGCGCTCGCGCCCCTCCCCCCCGCCCGCTGCTGTCAGTGCGGTGGCTGCGCCGGGCAACATGGCGTCGGAGGGGATGATTCTAACGAACCACGATCACCAGATCCGCGTCGGGGTGCTCACAGGTAACGGCCGCCGACGGGGCCCGCGCCGCGGGTCGGGGGGCGGCCGTGGGTTGGGCCGTGCCGTCAGGCTCCCGGGGGCTCCCCCGCCGGCCGCCTCTTGCGGCGCCGCCGCCGCGCAGGGAGCCGAGGCCTCGGGCCGGGCCGGGAGCGGGGAGTGGGGAGCGGGGGCGGCTCCGGGAGCGGGAGCGCGAGAGCGGGCGGCGTTGGCGCCGCAGCCGCGGACGGGCGGGCGGGCGTGCGGGCGCTGCAGCCCGGGTCGGCCCAGGGCACCCCGCCTGGAGGGAAGGCAGCGCGGGGGTGGGCGCCCGCCACGGGGCCCGGGGCTCTCCTCCGGCGGCGGCCGCGAGGCCAGGAGGGCGAAGGCGTTGGGGAGGGCGGCCTGCGGCCGGCGGAGGGAACGGGCGGGCGGGAGCCGGGCCTGGCGGCGGGGAGGGGGGCGGCCCGGCAGCCTGCCCCGGGGGGGCCCGGGAGCGAGGCTGGCCCCGCGTCTCCGGATGGCCCTTCCCGGCGGCGTGGGGCGGCCGCGGGTGGGGGAGGAGGGCTGGCGGGGCGCCGCTGCCGGCGCATGGGTGGTCCCCTCGCAGCCCAGGCACTGCGAAGAGCGGTTTCGAGGCTGTGCGCGTGTCGCAGGCTCGGGGCTTCCCGGTCTCCGGGGGGTTGCGGTTATCCCGGCGCACCGCGGAGAGCGGCACGGCGGTGGCAGCGCGGCGGGGCCGGGAGCAGCCCCAGGCCGTGCGAGTGCGCGAGCGGCGGTCGTGGGGAAGGGAGGGGAGAGATGCGAGCGAGCCTTTTGCGCGTCAAGCTCGGAGCTTGGATCCAGAGCCTGGGCCGACAGCGGCGGTGCGAGCTCGCGTAGCGGTCTGTATGCGTTCGTAGAAGGGGGCCGCAGTCCCGGGAGAAGGAGTGGGGAGTTGCTCAGGAAGTTGTGCGCCCGCCGCGTGCCGGAACGGGCCCACCTGGCGCCCGGCCGCGAGATGGCGAGCAGCGGGCGCTGTCCGCAGCCCGGTGCTGAAGGCGGCCCGGCCGGCGGCGCGTGTGGCGGGGGACGTTGAGGGAGTCCGCAGCTCTTGTGCTGAAAGCGAGGGCAGGCGTGCGGTTGCACGGTGTAATTGAAGTTATAGTGAGCAGGAGGTGTCTGCCAGCAAAGCACTCTTTGAGTACTTGTACAGCTTCATGCTATGTGCCTTGGATTATTATACTGTGTTGATTGGTGAGTTGTAATTCTTTTTACCTGTAAATGTTCCCAGAATGCCCTACCATTTGTACTACAAATCCAGTTGTACCCGTGTGTCATAATTTGAAATTCTGTTGAGAAGAGTGTGTGATTTGATTTTATTTTGTCTTGTTTTTAAAGGGAAATCAGAAGACAAAAGAACAGAACATTTTTAGCCCTTTCTCCCCTAATGCCATTGCTTTGAATTTCATGCTGAAAAATTTTGCAAATTATTTTCCTATTATAATGGGGACACTTTGCCGTCTCACAGTTTTTCTAGACTCTTTTTGCTAACCAGTGTTATGTTTATAGACGTGAAACCAGACTTTATATAAATGTGTTAATGAATGCCATATCTTTGGCCAAACTTGTTTTCCTCTCTGGATTTTCCTTTAACCAGTGAAAGAGAACATTTGTACTTTGGGGGCATGGGCCACCTAGTTTCTGTTGTTTCTAGTTGTGGAAAGACAGCAAACTTTGGAGTCTGCTTTTGACTTTTTTTCTCATAAAAATGAACTGATAATTGCTTCTTGTCTGTTCTTACAAAAGAGTAGGTGTAGGAATAGGTAGATTTAGTACAAACACTATTTTTTTTATTTAATCATTTAGAAGAATACAGTGATCAGAAATTAGATAACATAATATGACTTACTTAGCTTTTCTAGTTAGGATCATAGCTGTATGTTTGGTTAGTTACCAATATATATACATGTGGATTTATCATCACTAGCATTGATGTTCCTATCCAACGTGGAATACTTACTTCAGCAAGTACCATTATTGCACCTCATGGTTGTTTTCAGATGGAATTTGAACTCCTTTGAATTGATTTGGAATATATGTGTTTTTTTTTTTTTTTAAATGAGGATATAAAACAAATATTTGCATGTGTTCTTAGCCTTGCCTGATGTCAAGATTGAGGTACATGGCTCTAGAGTATATTGTTAATTTGAAGTGGATGTTTGTCTTGTAGCTTAGATTTCAATGTGTTCAAGAAAATGTATTGTTGTAGGTGTTGCTTAGCACAGTTTTGTGTTTGTGCGTGTATTGCTGGTTTCCTACTTAGGAAGAAATCTGTATTTGTTCACTCAGGTCTCAAATGTTAATCATCAGACTGGTAGATTTTTCAGATGGAGAATGAGCTAGTGGGTTGGTCTTGTGGTGGCCTAATCTTTGCCACTTAGTGTTCCAAGAATCTTCCTTTAAAAACAAACAAAACCCAACAAAAACAGACCCCAAAGAAACAAGAAAGGTGAGGTAAGAGGTGAAAAAGAGGAAAAAAAGAAGTGGTAAGAATTATGGCAAAGGCTGCAGTATGTATAGGCTGTCTGTGGAGTCTTGTGTACCGGTGCATCCTTTGTAAAATACAAATGTTTTTACAGCTTTACTCTGGTTGTCCCTTGCAAGCCCTTCATGTCTGGCAGATCTCTCATAGAGTAAACACTCTAATGAGTTAATGAGTTACCGTTGGCATCAAGATATTGAACCTGGATTGGTAAATAGTTCTGTGATGCTGAAGTTGGCTGGAAAAGGAGAGAAAATAATCTTTGCAGTGCCTGGACTTGAACCAATATTAGGTCACCCTTCCATGATGGTGACATTGGTAAAAGTTGCATAATCTGTGACCCTTCTTGTTTGGCACGGCACTGAGCAGACCCTTGCCTAGAACTGAGCAGAGAGATCTAAATGGTGGTGCTATCTCTGCCAGCAACTCTTGTCTCTCTGATTTCTCTTTTGTTCTGTCTTTTTTTTTCTTTCCAACCCCATGTTCTTCTTCTTTACCTTTCTTCTTGTTTTCTGTCCGGTGAACATACAGTGTTTACTGTTACATGGGAATAGACTGACCAAAAGATGGCTACAAGCAAATGCTTTTTTCAGACCACTACTCATTACAGAAAAAAAAAAAAAGTAAAGTACGGAGTTGACTAAAGTTCCTTGAGTGTTTTTTCTCCTCTGTAAGAAAGTCGTTACTACACAAACAGTATTTTCTGTCATCCCTCTTCTTTTTGAATTGCTTGTTGCTTGTTTTGGAAAAAAAAATCTCTGACCTATCTTCTTTTTTAGCATAGTTTTACCTTCTTCAGTATGTTGACAAGGCGATGATGTACAGTTCTCTACCTTAATGAAACTTTTTTTTAAAGTAGTTAACATGTGTAAGGGGTTTTAGTGAAGTGCAGCACTTATAAATAGAAGAAATAATTCTTCCACTAAGTAAAGACTAAAATGATTTGACTGACAGCAGTGTGCCCTTGTGTCCAAGAAGGTCAGTGGTATCCTGGGGCGCATTAAGAAGAGTGTGGCTAGCAGGTTGAGAGAAGTGATCCTTTCCCTCTACTGTGCCCTTGTGAGGCCACATCTGGAGTGCTGTGTACAGGTCTGGGCTCCCCAGTTGAAATAAAACAGGGAACTTCTAAAGAGGGTTCAGCAGTGGGCCACAAAGATGATGAGGGGCCTGGAGCATCTCCCTTATCCTCTTAAGGGAGGATGAGGCAGAGAGCCCTGGGACTGTTCAGCCTGGAAGAGGCTGAGAGGGGATCTTATCATTGCTTATAAATGTCTAAAGGGAGGGAGTCAAGTGGATGGGGCCAGGCTTTTTTTGGTGGTACCCAGCAACAGAACAAGGGGCAGTGGGCACAAACTGTAATGCAGGAAGTTCCATTTGAACATGAGAAAGAACATTTTTACTTTGAGAGTGACAGAGCACTGGAACAGGCTGTCCAGAGAGTTGTAGGGTCTCCTCTGGAGACACTCAAAACCTGCCTGGACGCTTTCCTGTCCAGCCTGCTATAGGGAACCTTCTTTAGCAGGGGGTTGCACTACGTGCCCTCCATAAGTTCTTTCCAAACCCTAGAATTCTGTGACAGCTGTGGCCATGGGGCCTATATAACAAAGCAGGCAAAGGTTGCTGGATGCAGAAATTTAGGCCTTGGTTAGACTCTTTATACTGTAACATGAAAGATAACATTAGCATCTTTAAGTGTATGAGCATATGTAGTTTAATGAAATAGCTCAGCAGGTAGGAATGGTGTCGGAATTTGTTTCTTTGTAGCAAACATGCTTCTCAGAGCAGAGCCTTGTCTACCTGGGAACCCCTTCCAAGCACTGAAATTGAGTGGATCTGAAGTTTGGAGGTGTACAAAAAAACAAAAAACAAACAAACAAACAAAAAAACCCCACAAAAACAAACAAAACAAAAAAAAAAACCCAACAACAACCAAACAAAAAAAAACATTGTAAAAATTATCTTTGAGAAAAATGGGTAGTGATATATTTTAGGGTGCCAGTGTCTGTTAAACACTCCTTTAGAAACATATGCTGTTGATTTTTCCAACTAAAAAGTAATTTGCCCATCTTCAGCATTATTAAATTGTCATGACTTTGCTCTAATGCTCCACATCAGTAGCATGCAAGTTGTGAGATCTTTTTTCAGCGGTGATGCTGTTCAGATCTTGGATGTGCATTAGAGCTTATGTCAAACTTTCTCCCAGATGTCTGGGTGGGAGGGTAAGGATCGGCATTAAGTTTGTTAGGACTTACTGTCAGATCTCCTTAACTGTCTAAATGCAAGTTGCTTTGGTTGGTTTTTTTTTTTTTTTTTTTTTTGCCTGTAATCTGACTTCCTGTCAAAACTATATCTTGGTGGGCACTCATCTTCAAAACACAGATTCGGATGGGTACTTTTATGAGGAGCCTTAGTTTTCTTCCCAAAGCTTAGCTCAACAAACGAGCTATAGAAATACAGAAAAGCTGTACTTCCTCCATTAATAGCAGTAGAACGTTTCAAGACTGACCAACATTGGTTTCCCTCTTTCCTGAGCATAAGGCTGTCACAATGTTAATTTTATCTGTAGTAACTACTTTATCCATAGTAACTCTTCTATTTATAGCTGAAAGTCTTCATAAAAGTTTTTCTTCCTGATTCTTTTTGTATGGCTGTAAGGAAAACCACCTATGTTTGTTGACTGTGATCCATACAAATGTCCAGTTTCCTTTTTATAATTTCACAGTGTTGAATATGAGTTTTACCTTTAAAGAGAAAGTAAGTTCTGGATTTATCTTTTTTTTTTTTTTTAAATATACAGTGTGGAAAAAAATTGATGAATGGAATCTCAGTGATAAGAGGGTTTTACACACTGTTTAATTTGCTTGCTATGATAGTTTCCTTTTGAACTGAAGGAATTGGAGACATTGAAGATATGTAAAGCAAGAGATTATTTCCCTGTTATGCACTGATGTTTTAATTAATACCTTCTTATGTAAGTAACGACCATTAATTAGGAGGTTTGTGTTCTTGCAGAGCAGGAGTGAGAAGTCATATATAATCAGTGTTTCTTGATTTGCAGTTTATTTATCCAAATACGTAGTTGAAAGACTCCCATCTTATCCCATATTCCATCCCTGTAGTTCATATGTGACCGTACAGAGTTTACTGATAACATCTACTTTCCCTGCGTTGTATTTGTCCTCTTTTCCAGTAAAAATGGGAAACTTCCTGTGTGTGCCTTAAAAAATTATTGATTGCTTTCAAGTGTGGACTTAATGAGAGCTAACTTTGTTCTGGCATAACCTTTAGTTGGTTTCCCATTTGAGTTAATGGGGTGATAATGGAATATATGATCATCAGTATATGGTTTAGAACATCTGGCATACAGAATCCTGATACATAAATACCAATTTTCTCCCTTTAATTTTGATTTAACCCTATCTTTTTGTTTGTTTGCTTTTTTGAAGTAAGAGTAGGATGTATTTGTTTAAAGGTTCTTTCATACCAGAGTAGAATTTCACCAGTGTCTTTCCAAACATTGTCTTGGATGACCTTAGAAAGAGAGCAGTGCTTAAATCTGAAAATGGCCATCCGGAAATTTATAATACTTTAAAGGCAAAGATGTTTGTTGTGAAGTGCCACTGGGAAGTGAAAGTTAAAATTTTCACTTTGCTTTCATTCAAACTATGAAAGTTTATTTTGCATAAATGGGAGAATTATTTTTTTCTTGTTCAGATACTTGAAACAGCTTTCTTGACAGGGTTGTAATTTTTTGTTTTTCATTTGGGCGGGGATGATATTTCTTATCTGCCATTCGTGAGATGGATACTGAACAACTGGGGGACCTGGTAAACAAAAATTAGAACAAATTGTAGCTCAGAATTTAAAAGGTCTTGGAGTGGGTTAAATAAAACAACAAATTTGCATTATGTTCCAACATGTAGATTTAGTATGCAACTCCTTATTGGTTGTATTCAAATGCTCTTATGCTGGTATGGCCTTGCTTATGACAGAATTCTTATTGAAAAGCTAGCAGAATGCCTGAAAAAGCTGTTCTTGGAGAATAGGAGGGTAATAATTACATGGGAAATGAGAAGGAAGGACTTCTGTATGTGGGATATTTTTATGTAATTTTAAAAAAAGTTTTTATAGTCATTTGTTTGTTTAAATCACAAAACAATTGAAAATACTAAGTTGAAGTTTACAGGGAGCAAGTAATTGCGTAAAAAGTGCTTGGGAAAAAATAGGCTTTATTAGGCAGTTATCTTAGAAAATCTCATTCTGCAGTAAGAGATGTTTTGTGATGTGTTTTCTTTACTTGTTTTACTTATATATTAATTTAATTAAGCTTATTTTATGCCTAACTTGCTAATCAATTGGAAAAAATTAGCATAAGCCCTAATGAATAATATTCTGTGTACACTTCGCAAAATCTTGCAAATCAGGACTCTGTCCTACCATTGCGAAGTGGATGATTGATAGTAATGGCCTTCTGAAAGGGATGCAATACATTTTCTGTTCCTAGTACTATAAGATAAATAGCAAAACTTCCACTGGCTGGCTTCCGTGATTTAGTGAATAGGCTGTGTATTACAAAATCTATTTTGAGCCGTAAAGTGTTTTTGGTGTGTGCCAAGATCTGAAACAACTGACCCAGTGCTAATTTAGTTCCATATGCAAGTCTGTTACTTAGAACAGTAATCGTTAAAAGTTTTTTAAGATGACACTTCATTATGTACTTAACATCAAATTATATTAGTAGATGGATATAATAATACAGCAAGTACTGCACATGTATTGAAGACTGCTACTATAGAAATATGTTTGTCAAACATACCTTTTAATTTTCTTATTATATTATTTATTATGTCGTTGTGTGAAGGAACAGTGTGTATAGGCACTGAGTGATAATATATTTTGGGCTTTTGAGTACTTACTGTGTGGAATTCCACTTACCATGGAAATTCTTAGTTTTCTTTTTTGTACTGTATATTGAAGGGAATTTAAATTTTATGTGGAATATTTTTACTTCCCTTTTTTTCTTGTATTTATTTTGTTGGATTTCCTCTGTATTACATGTGACTTTTGAAACTTAAAATTGGGAAGCAGAAATTGAAGTACGTGGTGTGGCTTTTGGTGGTGATGATGTTTTTTTCTTTAATTATTAGTTTTTATTTTATTTTAATTTGATTTTGAAACATAGTGGATACAAATTTGTATTGAAACCTTGAAGTTGTCCAACTCACTCCACTCTTCAGGCGTTCTGGATTCTAAAAAATGCCCATTTACAAAACTAAGTTTGTAAGTTCTAACTTACTTAAAACTAACTTTAAGTTCTGTAATCTTAACTGACAGTATCTTTAGTAAAATCATTGTAGTTATTACCTGTGGTTATGCTTGACCAAGGAAGTATAATAGCTAAATTGCAACTAGTTCTATACATACACTATTGATAGGGGGAGGGATTTTCTTGGTGACTATTATTGTATCTGTGTGTTTGCTGAGGACTGTGTCTATGTGGTGCTGTTTTTGAGGACCTGGAAAAGCCCCGTATCCTACCTGAATGATGCAAGGTATTTACTAGGAGGCTAGCTGTTATTTAGAATCATTTTATGATAAGCTGGATGGATGAAGTGCAATATGCGTTCTTTAAGGTTTAAAATGAATTGCTGTCAAGTATCCTGCAGGTCTGACTCAGAAGGGAAAGGTCCCTAGGATCACTGCAAATGATGGAGTAGGCAGAGATTGCAGTTAAAAAAACAGCACTCCCTTTTCTCCTCAGCAAGATGCTGTTCGTGCTCTGGGATAGGAGGTTTAGAAAAGGGTTGACAGCAAGATCTGAGATGAACTGTCACAAGTCAGTAAAGCCTTCATCCAGCAGTTCTTGGGATGACCTTGAGACACCTAAATGTGGCAACAGTTATGAATTTGGAAGACCACTACACTTCTTTTTGGCTATCTCTTATCCCTTCCTGAAACAATTTTCATGGGGTTTTGGTGACAGAGCAGCCTGTAGAAGAGAAGATGCTGGTGCCAGACAGGTATGTTTGTTTTATTCCTGAGTCTGGGCTTGGGAAAGTGTGGGTGGCATTATGTGTTGCTGGAAGAAGAAAAATTCCAGGAGTTCAAGTTTGATAGGTTCCAGCTAATGTGATTCTTTCATATGCTGTAGTGTTGTGACATAGCAGGGTAGGTGGGTGAGAAGCCAAAGGTAACTATATGCTCCCTGTCGGAATCTGTATGTCAGGCAATGATCAGGAGAAAGTGACAGGAGTATGTATCTGGCAACAAAAATTCCTGTTGCTTCCAGGAAAAGCAGAAAAAATGAACACCAAAGGAATATATATATAAGCTTAATTTTCCCTTTTTTTTTTTTTCTTTTCAACTGTCAAAATAGTCCAGGGAACACTTCAAATAAACCTACAGCTAGTCAAGGGTCCTCAAAATCGGCTTCCTTGGAAAAATGAGCTTTAAATTAAACATACTGAAGACGAATGTTTTGAAACATCTTTAAAAGGTGGTGAGGGACAAAGTGTTTCAGTAGATAATACTCAGAAAACTAAAGAGATGCTGGAAAAATGTGGCCACAGATGCGAGTCTGCAACCCCCTGTGGGTAAAACTTCAGTATTGCTATTAAGGTCTGATTTCATACTTTAAGAAATATTAGAGAATATATCAGACCAAATGGTATGTAAATTTGGGTTAGACTATTTCTGTAACCGCCAGATTTTTTTTTTCCTACCATCATCGTGATGTCCTTAAAGAATTCAGTCTGATGCAGTCATTCTGATGATGTCCCTTTGCCTTGGTCAATGGATGTAGTAGATGAGTGAGGTATAACACCCTAGTTACTAGCTCTAGCTAAATCTAAGTGAATGTAGTTCTAGTTAACAGTATAATATACTTGATGGTAGGCTTTTGATGATCCATTTGATTGAGCAGACTGAGAAGTCTGGAGTAGGGGGATTTCTTTTCCTCCCATTGTGAGGGATTCCAAACCATTCCGGATGTGCAAACATTTGTTCTGGCATTTATTTAGCAAAATAAAGAAGAGGAGAATAAACTAGAAGATTTAGGAGGCTGTTGAGATTTGTGAGAGAGATCTTAAATCTTTTTTAAGTAAATGTGACTACAGGATTGTGCTATATGGTGTGATTACTTGGAGGAAGACAAGGCTCAGAACTTCAATAAGTTGGGAACAGACCTGTTAGTAAGATGCATAATGTTCAATTATTTAACGTATCACAGAATCAAATGCTATTCTGACATCTGACTCTGTTCCACAGTAGGGAGGTAAGCTGTAAGACCTCGTGATTTGAACATGCCACTAAAATTCCAATGGGGTAAGAATTAAAATGATTACTTGCATCTCCAGTGTGTAGGACTTTGTAATTTGAGTAAGACACGAGCTTTTTTTTCTTCTTCCTATTTTTTTTTAAGCATTAAAAATCAAAATGGAAACTAAGGTTCATGTTAAAAGCAACTGCCTAAAAAGCAACTACTGAAGAATCTCTTGTTCGTTAAGCTTCAAGGATGCTCACCTGCCTCTTCCTATTTCTTTCTTTCGAAGGAGATGGCTCTAGTTAATGCACAATGGTTTCAGTACTTGACTTTTCTCTTTGGCTTAGTAGTTGATGAAAGGGAATTAGTGAAAATACTTGTTGTCATTTCATCATTGTTTTGTCAGAAAAGGGTTCAAGTAGGCTTTTTTTTGAGAGATGTGGATGAACAGCACATCTTTCTGGAAAAGGCATCTGAGGCAAATTTCTGTGTAGCGTTAACTGGGACACATGGATTGTCCTTAATATTAGAAAAATCTCTTAATTCCTTGAGAGCCTGTCTTATGTTTGGTTATTGTTATGTGTAAGATGCTGTGATGGCCCATCAAATCATAAGGAAGATTTTGGATATGAAATAGTAATCGTTTTCAGTATTTCTTACCAGAAACACTCCTCAATAATTTTAGCAAGTCTTAATAGTCAGATTATCCCTAGTCTCTTTTGTTCTGCACTGGAAAAACACCTGCTAAAAACATTCTACCTATATTTTAGCCTCTAGAAGGTACAACTGCACATTAGAACAATATGTAAACAAAAAACTCTTTAAAACAGATGGTTAACATCTCACTAGCATCTAGAAAGTACGTAACAGTTAGAGGAAACTCTTCAATATACCCTATGTTGAGGATATTGTGAAAACATCAGTCTACAGCCATTCGATGCAATAGCAAAATATAGAATATAATTCATTTGAAGCATACATTTAAACTGAAATCTCTAAATGTCAGTGTTACAACTAGAAGTTATTTCAGTTAAAAAAAAAAAACAAACACAAAAAAACCCAAAGCAACAACAACAAAAATCCTGGTAGATACAGAAATTCTTTATGTTTGGAAATTAGATGCTCTTTGGATTCTGCAACAATAAATACAGAGTTTTCTTAGTTCTTTGGTTTGATGCTCTTTGTATGTAAGACATTTGACTGTAACTCAGTAAGGTAACTTACATTTTGTGGTTTGTTTCAGTCAATTTTAGCAAAGTCTATGTTTGAAACTAGAGCAGCCTAAGAAAAGCAGTTTTGTAGAGCAGCACACTTAGTACTGGGACTCCACGTCTGTGTGGTGGCTCGTGGTGGTTTGCTTCACATGATCTCAAGTAAGTAATGGTTGCAGTGCACCAGGTACACTCTTGGAGTGGATCTCGTTTTGCTTTGTCCAAAAGGAGTTCCACATCTGTGCTTTCATTCTCCACTGCAGTGTGAGCCAACATGCGGTGATTGAGGACTGTCAGTATTAAGTATTTCAAAAGTCCAGAATAAGCCACATGATTGCAATATTTTATAAAAGCTATAAATAAAGTAATGACAGAAAAAGCATGTCTACTCTAATGCTTAGTTTAAACAGGCCCTGCCTGTGCCTAGCTGATTTATCTGTCAGAAAAATACTCACAACACTTTGTCAGGGATTTTATCTTCCTGCATTCCCTGCATCTCAAGCTGTGCTATTCAGAGAGACTTTTCTCCTGCTGTAGCTGGCAGGTGTTGGTAGCTGCTCACCTCCTTTGACCCTGACAGAGCTCTGCCCAGGTTTGCCTCTACTGCCAAGCGTTTCAGACCATGTTCTTTCTTTAGTATTCCCCCACCCATGTATTTACTTCTGTGGAGATACATGCTGTAATCTGACTGCTGGCTGTTGCGGGAAAGTGTGCTGCTGCTTTTTGCTGCCCTGCTTTGCAGTTACGTGGCCTTGTCTCTGTTGCACACTGATTCTGTCCTGCTGTTTCTCACTTTGTGCAAAGCCAGGCAAACTGGCTAAGCCCATGGAAAGCTGGTCTTTTTGCAGAGGAGGGATTAGACACTCATTGTTTTGAAGTGTTTTCCCCTTTTTTGCAAGTGATGCTTTGTCAGGGCAGGTACCCTCTCAGTGATATTTGTCAGCTTCCCCTGGCTGACAGACAGAGACTGCCTTCACTGAATAGTATGCAGGGAAGGATTTGTCCATTACAGGAAATTATTTTCAGCAGAGGATAGCTCAAGATATTTTCCCACTTTGTGCATAAACTTTTGTTTTATCTGTGTAGTAGCAAGATGAATATGAAAATGAAGAGCTAAGCATTTAGTAACCTCAGGATATTAGGGTAGCTAGGAAATCTGAACATTAGGCTTCTTCAGTGCTAAACTTGGGAAAAGGCAAATACTATAGTATTTATCTAAAGAGAAGTTGAAAGAATGGTTTTTTTTATTAACATGCTAAATTTTAATAGTCAAAACTTACAACATATGGTTTTTTTTGCAAATTATTATATTGGCTACAGTATGCCTGATAAAGAGAACTCATTTGAAACAATGTTCACATTATTTATATATGCATATCCATATTTAAATAATATATGTAATATGAGATTTATGTAAAATTACCCATTTCTATTTTCATTTGCCATTTGCCCATTTTCCTTTGCCTTCTGCTCAACAGACTTCTTTGACACTATTCAATCTGTCATCTTGTTTATGCTCAAAATAGTTTTTCAAAGGATATCTTTATCAGGCAAATTAGCTAGTATGCTAATTTTGAGGATGCTAATATGATGTGTACAGGATGGCCACAGATATGCCACTTCTCTTTTCTTTGGCGCCTGTGTGCACATCAATTATGGAAATTGTCTGCATGCAGAATAATTTTCTAACTTCACTTTTGTCTGCAGACCTTCTTTCTGACCTGAACAGAGTCATTGCCTTTCTCTTGAACAAACTCATGTGATGGAAGTAACTGGAATGACCAGTCACAGCTAGATGGATAAGTCAGGCTTGAGGATTCTTGATGTTTTCTTCAGAAGGGGAGGGACTGGGGTGAAGTTACTGTAGTGGAAATGCTAAGTCACGGCCTGAACCAGTGATTGAGGTCCTGGTGGGAAGGCAGGGCCAACCCAGGGAAGCTCAGGTGCAAGCAATGCACCTGAGTGACCAGAAGGGGTGTAGCCAGGATCCATCCCTTCCCAGACCTCATTTAAGGGTTAGCAGTGGAGGTGGGGGTATCTCTTGCTGGAGATCTCTGCCTACTGGTGGCCTCCTAAAGGTGAGCGGTGTTTTTTTTTTTTTTTTTTTTTTTTTTTGGTCATTTGTATGTCTGTGGCTGCTGCATTTGGGCTCATTCTCTTTTGCTGTAGCCAGAGACTTTGCCACCCCGCTATTATCATGGTACTTTCCATCCCATTGTAGCATTACAGTTACATAATTATAATCAGGTGACCCTGTGCATTTACTTTGGGCCTTATTTCTCTTAAAATGAGAAGCCTACTGGTCTGTGCATGTCCAATGTTGTGTATATGTCTATGGTTTCCATGGCTACTAATTATGTATAGACTGTGTTTTTTAGCATCCAAATGCAGTGCTTGGAGATAAAGCTAGCTAGCTAAATTGTGTTTTACAAGTTGTAATGTAAGTAGCATTTCAGCATTAAAATATGTTCATAGTGGAGATCAAGAGGAACTGATTTAAAATAGCGGAAAATGCAGGAATTCTGTTGTAAAAGAAAAAGCAGTTCTAACATTCAAAACCACTCATTCTAGAAGAACAACTTAAAGGCAAATTATAAAATGGAATTTTATGGGAAATGGGGGAAGAAGAAAGCATAAAGGAGGCTGTTGATGGCAACACTGCATAACACAAGATGTTATCATATAAAGTACAGTTTCTAGCAAAGAATTTAGAGACTGGGGTTTTGCAGATGAGGTGTAAAGGCTGTTGTCAGTATGCAGATTAGCTAAACAGGAAAAGATTTGTATGCTTAATGATTATGCTTTCAGCAGTGTCTTGAAGTATCCGTTTGCTACGAGAGTTTAACACAACACATTAAGGAAGGCAAAATTAGAAAATTGTTTTCTATTAAGAAAAATAGAGAAATAAACAGATTATACATAAGCTTGTAATCCCAATTTTAAATAGACTCTTCAAAAATCCTTTACCAGGCCTCATTCAAAGTTGACAAGTATTGAATCTTTTAGGAGTTCTTTATAAGAAATTTGTCTCATACTCTATTTTTGTAATAGTGAAATTAATCCCACCTAGAGAAGTTATTCTGTTTGTGACCTCTCTCTTATATCAGCAAAATTGTTCTTATATATGGTGAACAAAGCTGTGAAGTGATCCACATGAAAATAATTTTCCAAGCTAGTTTTTAGTCAATTTCTCTTAGCTTACTGTGGATAAATGCTTGTGCACGTGGTGGTGATGGGAACAAGTTGCTGAGAGTAGGAATAAGATGGTGTCAACGGTTTACGGGCGTTAGGCCTGATTCCGTGACAAAGGGGACGGGGGACCCAAGGGCCCACGTCCCGGGAGAAGGGGAAAGGGGAAAAGGGTAGGGAGATGGCCCTGAGAGCAAAGAACAGCGGCAACAATCTGAGGAGAAACAAACTAATTTACTAAATAAAATATCGGAATGCAAAATAACACACTATACTACAATATAATTACAATTTAAGCTGATAAATCCAATACAGAGAATGTCCCAAAATCAAGGTAGGCCTTACTCTACTACCGACGATAAGACGGCTGGAGAGCGAGGTGCTGCCAAGACGAGAGACGGGCGGAAAAAAGGGACGAGGTCTTGTGATCTGCAAGTTTTTATACTGCGAGCTTCTATCTTTTCCCTCCGGCTGGAAAATGGTAACAAAGGAGCAAAGTACCGTGGGGACTGTAGTGGTCCTTCTCTTCTGAGAACTAGGTATGTCCACTACATGATGTTATGATGTGGAATACCAATAACCGAAAATCACAAAACCATGACAGATGGGATTGTCTTTTGGTAATAATGCTGAGAAAAATTGATCTTCAACCAAGGCACTAGCACGCCATGTGCTTTGGGAGTAAGCTGTTGCCAGACATTCAGAACTTACATTAATGCTGTGATCTACTTTTGTTAAGATGAAGTTGGAAAGATCAGGAGTTTCACTTCCAAGAAGACTGAATGAATAAGATCATGTCTCAAAGCCTTGTGTACCACTCATTGTCTACTGATTGCAAGTTCAGAATCAGTGGCCTGAGGCTATGTACAGTGGCCCAAAAATAAGTTGCCTTCCATTTATATAGTCATGCTCACAGAAGCATTTACTGTTTTTGGCATGCTTCTTTTGCTTGTATGTTAAATGATTAGCATCCTGTTTTTCAAGTGATTGTGCTACTTCTGGTGATACCTGATTGATCTGTGGATCAGTTGCTACTGTACTAATGTGCTCTTTCAGGAGAACAGCAGTCACAGAATTGTGGAATGGCTTGTGTTGAAAGGGACCTTTAGACCATCCAGTTCCACACCCCTGTCATGGACCGGGTTGCCACTGACCAGATCAGTCTGTCCAGGTTCTCATCCAACCTGTGCTTGGACATCTCCAGGGATGGGGCACCCACAGCTTCTCTGGGCAGCCTGTGCCAGTGCCCCACTGCTCTCTGAGTAAAGAATTTCTTCTTAATACGTAATCTAAATCTTCCCTCATAGTTTAAAACTTTTCTCCCTTGTCCTATCGTTTCAAAGGAGGTAACAGTTACAACGTAACTGAAATAAATCCCTGAAGGTGATAGTAGTGAGTTGACACCTTCCTTCAGTTAAGCCAATACCCAGTCACTCATTCTGTCTAAGTGGGATGGGGCAGGGAATCAGAAGGACAAAAGTGAGAAAACTTATAGGTTCAGATGAAAGATGGTTTAATAAATAAAGCAAAGCTGTGCATGCAAGCAAAGTTAAGCAAAGAAATCTTTCACTACTTGTAGGCTGATTTTTCAGCTTCTTCCTGGAAATCTAGGAAGCTTTGTCGTGCATAGTGAGACAAAGGTCATAACCACAAGTGTCCTTCACTTCCTTCTCTTTTCCATGAGCTTTAGTTGCTAAGCACCACATCATATAGTATGGGATATCACTTAGGTTAACTTCCCACCGGTGCCCTCCAGCCAACTTCTTGCCCACACCCAGTATTTAGCAAGTGACAGTGGGGGGAAAAGGAAAAAAGCCTTGCTGTTGTGCGAGCACTCATCAATGGCTAAAACACAAGTGCATTACCAGTGCTGTTTTAGCCAAAAATCTAAAACACACAGTGCTTTACTAGCTGTATGAGCAAAGTTAACTCCATCTCAGCCAGACCCAGTATAGTAGTGCTACTGGCATAATTTAAAGGCTTTGACTTTTTTTTAATATGGCTTCTTTATTTTGGATTTAAGCAGTGGTCTTAATAAGCCTCTTTAAGTGGTAGTATCTAGGAAGTTTTAATTAATTGTTGAAGTATATACTGTTAAGTAGCATATATGGGTTATGTCTTTAGAAAAGATGTTTGGAATCAAATTAAAGGAAGGAAGGAATTCTGACATTCCAGGCTACCTTGTTGTTCGGAACTGGTTCACTTCTTCCATGATCTGAACTTCCAAGTTAAATTTGATTTGAAGAGCTACTTGCTTGGAAATGAAGTTGAATAGACTCTGAATTCCTGAAAGAACAGATGAGGAGAGTTGCAGGCAATTGTTCTGTGCGTAGTTGTAACAATGACATGTATTTCTTCTGATTTTTATTTTTTTCAAATAAGTACATACTTGTGTTAGCAAGTGGTTCACATTATTCAACCAAATATATCTATGAAAAGGATCTAGGGTTTTCAGAGTACTCGTAAGTCCTTTCTGAAAAAAGACACTTTTCTGCTTTTTCCTTTCCTATAGTTTTAAAAGTATACTGAGAGAAGGGGAATCATTACAGTAAATAAGTATGTTGTATAAAGAATTTTTTTTGTGGGAAGAAAAATAGTGATTTGTATTTTGGTTTTCTTTTCTCATGTCATCCCTCTCTCACAACATCTGTGATGTTTCATGTAGTGATTAAGCTGATCTTGCTCACAACTCACATGCTCTGAGCCCTGCCCCACTAGTTGCTGCTTCAGTCTGGTGTTGAGGCAGCAAGTTAATATTGTTGGAGAGATCTTGATTTTATTTCTTAAGACAGATGAAGCTCATCAATTTCCATTTTTTTCTTTTTGCACACATTTTGTTTTTAATTGATTTACTTTATCTAAATTAAACTTATTTCCAGTAAACTAATAATGTAGAAAAGCTTTTTGCAAAACAAAATAAGCATCTGTGGATGCGACGTTTACTGATCTACTCTACTTTCTTCAGTAGGCATGTTCAATTCAAGTTGTACAGCCTCTCACACAGGGAAGTCCTTGCTTCTCAAAATGTGTCAAATCTGTTTTCTTTAGTCTCTGAAAGCATCCCAGGATGGTCAAGGAGCGTTTCTGGTTGTTAGAACGCATGGGCCTGCACTTCCTCTGTTCTGTTGTGTGCTATCAGTGCATGTGTACGCATCCATGCGTGCAGGCAGAAGTGTGTATTTTTCAATCTGGTTTAGGATTTGGAAGAGAGACTCTGCCCTTAAATAATTGGAACCCTCATTTACTTCTAAGAACAGAGTTTGGTCTAAATGCTTGTGTTTTAGTAAGGCAGAGGTATGATGTTGTATGCAGCTTCCTAATTCAGGATGAGACTGAAGAAAACAAAATTATCTGTACAGTGAGCTATGGCATAAAGTGTAAAGTCTGAAGGTACAGAGCTCCTGTGCTTGTATCTGCGCTTCTAGTACACTGTCTTCGTATTGGATTTTGCACAGCTCTACAAAAGTGTCTTGATAGCTTTTCACTTGAGTTGTCTGAAAATTCTTTGTGCTCTTTTGTGTGTCTTTTGAGTTACCTGGGAATATGTATACCTATGTAGCCTTGCCTAACCTGTCATTTTGATGGCATCTTCTGTTAGTCTCTTTCATGACTGTAGCAAAGCCTTAGCATCAGCCTGCTGTTGTCAGCAAGAAACTCTTTAAAACTCTGTTTTTGTCCTCTTTGATTTCTTAGATATCAGAACTGAAATTTCCAACCTCTTAATAACTCTCTCACTGCTGCGCTGCGCTGCCTTCTTGTCAGATACTCTCTACTATTCCTTAGTGTGCATGTTCTGTTCCTTTCCAGGCCTCTGCTGTGTATCCAAATGACACTGCTGATGCTCAGCCCAGTCACAGAATCACTGAATGGCTATGGTTGGCAGGCACTTCCAGAGACCACCTGGACCAATCTGTGCTCAAGCATGGACACCCAGAGCTGTCTGACTAGGCCCATGTCCGGGCAGCTTTTAAGTACCTCCAAGTACTGCAACTTCTCTGGGCAACCTGTGCCAGTGCTTGGTTACGCTCACAATAAGGAAGTGTTAACTGATATTCAGAGGGATCCTTCTGTGTTTCTGTTTGTGCCCATTGCCTTGTGTCCTGACACTGATAATTGCTTGAAAAAAGCCTAACTCTGTTTTCTTTGCATCGTCCCTTCACATATCTGTGCACGCTGGTAACATCTTCCCGAGCCTACTTTTCTCCAGGCTGAATAGTCCCAGCTCACCCCTATTGTTATTGGCCTCCAACTAGACTTGGGGCCGCTGGTCGCTTTTGTGCCCAACCATTCACCCAGGTTTTTGATTCACCTCTCTGTTCTTCCAACTTAGCCTTCTTCTGCTTCTCTGTGAGGATTATATGGGATATGGTGTCCAAAGCCTTGCTGAGTTTGAGATAAACAGTACCTGTTGCTCTCCTGTCGTGTACCAAGCCAACCCTTCCCTTCTAGAAGGTGTCTTTTTTTTAACGCTGAGCTCTATGTTCTGCTCCATTTGTTATTTACCTGTTAGTCAGATGGATAGAATAGTCTAGTTCACCTCTGTATGGAACCTTCATACCGAAGGTATCTGTAAAGCTTGTTTCATTAATCTGCCTGACCCCTTTCTTTAGAAATACAGGCCTTATATGCAACAAAACAATGCCCCACTCTGTGACTTTACCATAAATTCTGGTATGCAAAATGTAGGATGAGAAAAGACATCTGTTGTTGGTTTACATTGTTCATTAATTGTTTTCCAACAATTTGTCAGTAACGTTAATTTTACTTCTAACACCTGTTTGCTTTTTATAGATGCTTAGGAGTCTTTGGAGACTTCTTTTCTTTTGCTTCAATGGCATCAGAAATGGAAATTCAGCTTCCATAATTTCATGGAATTTTCTTCATAGGAAAAAACTAAAGTGAACATTTTAACTGTGTTAGTTCTATTTAAAGTCAATGTAATACATTTGTAATGTTTCTCTGGGCTGTTACACAGCTATCTAATGTCTATTACTGTGCATTGACAATGCATCTTAAGATACAGGCTAGCTTTTTAATGATAAGTGAATGTGATTGAAGAAAACGCTTTTACTGTGTGCCCATTTCAGTAACTCTTTCATTTAAACGTGTTCAAAGCTCACAGTACCGCATGGATTATAGCCGTTGTGTTATTTATTCTATACTGAATGTAATTTCAGATATTGAATTGTGACTGGTAGAATTGGTTTCTGTATAAATCTATGTGAAGCTCTTTCTCCCAGTGTAGATAATCTTTGATTTATACATTTTGCAGGTTTCTTTTCTCTCATCTCTACTTCGTGAGTTCTTAGGTAGAAAATAAGTCTTTAAATATATATGCCAGATAGGCTGTATGCTAAAATACGCTTTTTTCAAGTCTGTGAGGACAAAAACTGATAATAAATTAATATGTGGGATTCTTGAATAATCTTGGATTCTTGTATTACCTTGGATTCACTCGCAATTATATTTGTCTACTGTGACTTTTAAAACATGAATTACTAGAAAAATACACTTGTTGATTATTTAAGAATTGCTGTAGAGAGCTATTACAATGCAGTGTAGTTCCCTAGATTTCGCAGTCAATTTGAGCTCTGTTAGATGTTATGTAAGCATTTAATATATGATAGTCTCTGCGTCCAAGGCCTACAGTTAAAACAACAACAACAAAAAAAAAAACAAACCACAAAATTTAGTGGTTGAGAGTACTCTTACAATACCTACAAAATTTCATTTCACTTGAGATTTCCAGTTTGCTGAAAGGCGAATGTTATTTTAAGATTTTTCTGTGCTTGAGTATTGTTTCTTGCTAAGGCTTTTCACATCAAGTTCCTGGGTACATGTGTCTTTTAAAAAAAAAAAATAAATAAAAAAAAATCACGTGCACAGCTTTGCCCTAGGTCTCATTCACTTTTATTCTTTAGTATTTAGAATTTGTTAGCTGAGTAGCTAAGATTCTGTAGATTTAGTTTGTTTATTCTGTAGTAAACAAAGGACTGTATCAATTCACCAGTCGTTTCAAATCAGCTAATTCTGAGTAGTACAATTTTTGTACGTTAGGAGTATGTAATTTGTATTTTTATCGTATGCTTCCCTCTGACAGTGTCAAGAAACTTTTGATTTTCCTCATAATTGTCATGAACAACACTACCATAGTTTTACCTTCCTGGATAAAAGCTATAGTGCAGTCACTAAACTAGAGGACAGACTTGCAGTACAAATATTCTGACATTAATAACTGTTTTTCTTTAATAATTAAGGTTTTCAAACCTTTTTACTTACAGAGGCACTGCTAATCCACTGGAAATTACATATACAGTGTGATAGACTTCCCCTCTATTCAGAATTGGTGAGGCCATACCTGGAGCACCGTGTCCACTTTGGGTTCTTCAGTTTAAGACAGTTATGAGCCGACTGGAGAGAGTCCAGCACAGTACCACGAAAAGTGGAGTCAGGGTCTCCCTGATTCCCAGCACCAGGATGTGAGGCAGTGGGCACAAACTGGAACACAGGACCTTCCCTCTGAACATCAGCTAATGTTTTGTTAGGATACAGTCCTAGATATCCTACTGTAAGTATCCTTGCTTGAGCAGGGTGTTGGACCAGATCACCTCCAGAGGTCCCTGCCAACCAAACTTCTGTGATTCTTGATAGTTCTTTGTCTTTCTCTTAAATTTTAAGTTTTTCTTCTGTCTGTATCCCTCCTTATTCCATGGAATAAGAGTTTGAGATGAGAAGTTGAAGATACAAAGCACCCTTAGTAGGCTTAACTTAATGTAGCATTCAAAAGTATATAACAAGTTCCAAAAGAACAAACAAACAGTTCACAGTTAATTTACCATAACAGGTTAATCAAGAGGTTAACCAAGGAATTTCATATGTGTTCAAAGGCTGGAGTGAGGATTTTTGGATGTATTTCGGATGGAGGGAAACATAGTACATGATCCACAAGGTGCAAGTTGCTAAAAGAAAATGTACTCTGAAATAGAGAGACTAACTTTATAACGTGATGATTGATGTTGGGGGCAGGAGGAGTTGTTGAGTCATTGTTTTAGCTATGTTGAGATGAGTTTACTTGTTGGGATGCTGTGGAGAGCAGGAAGCATTCTATTGATCCAGTTCTGCAAATACTCACTTGGAGATATCTTAGTTGCTCCAGTAAATGAAGTGGTAGAAGTGGAAGATGCCCTAACATCTTAATTCCCTGCTGTGTAGTTACCTAGCTTTGACATTAGAAGCTTGTCTATATTCAGTCTTTTAGTTGGTTAAAGTGTGTTTGAATCCCCATGGGCTAACAGGGAGTGAAACCCAAGTTCCTTGCCTCTATGGTACTCGTTCAGTCCAGTATGAATCTACAGGAACAGCTCTTGGTTCGTAGTCCCAAGCCCTGGGTGGATGTTGGTGCTACAGGTTGTGGCACACTGCCCTACAGTACTGTCACAAGTCTCCCAGTGACCTTTCAGCAAGTGTGTGCTTGTCTAGTGGAGCATCAGCCTTCTAAGTAATTTAAATGTAGCTGTTATCTAGGGTAATAAAGTGATGTTTGTTGGATTGCTCTGTAAAGGACTAGAGGGCCTGAATTTCAAGTGTATGCAAAAATGCATTTATTACATGCTACCATACCTTCAGAAGTCATGCAGATAAAGAGAGAATATCACAAATGTTTATAAAGTATTTGAATGCTGTAAGTGCAGGAGTTCTTGTTTTTTGCTGATGTTTAAAGGAAAATATTTTAACATTCAGAAAACTCTGGAATCACCTAGCCTGGATGTTTTGGTAGTACACCTGAAAGGTGAAGTTTTCCATTCAATTTGTTTAAGTTAAATGCTAACAAATGTTTTTTTCAAAGAGAAGAAAAACAACTTATTGCTTAAGTGTTTTGCTTCCATGATTTCTCTGATGTAGTTGTGATCCTTACCTTTCCATAACAAAGGCAACTTGTGTAGGCTTCAAGTTTGTAAGAAGCAGGAAAAAAACATGGGAGTGAACTCTCCCATGCCTTCTCCCTTAAGCTCTTATTTAAATACCATATGATTAATAAAAAAAAGATGAAGAAAACAGATTTCATTTTTTCTTAATTTTTAGCTTTATTTGATAAAGAACTCCGCAGTGCAATTCACTGTTTTTAAGCGCACTTAAATATTGCATTATTATCACTTTCTAGCTTATATTTTGCAGCTGCAGCTTTGTGTAAAATTGAAGCTGAGGTTGTTCAAAGTGATTGCTGTCAAGTTATTTTTCTTGAAAAATATACACTGTGTCTTTGGCTTTCTGGATTATTATTTTTAAATCTGATAAGGAAATCAGTCCTGAAAAACGTAAGTGCTGATATGACCTTGGCCAGGTCTTAGCTAGCAGGTGCCTTCAGAATAAGACAGTACTACATCATAATTTCCTGATGAATTTACAGCATCATGATGGCATGTGCTCCCACTCAATCTATTTTAAGAAATGACAGAAGCACTTTCTTGTAATTAATCTTGTGCTAAAAAATACTGGATTGGAATGAAGGAAGTATACAAAGAACAAATATTTAAGACTTTCTCAAAGAAATGTGGTCCACTTTGTTAGGCAGAACTTTAATAAACTGTTTTAGGCTCACTGCTGCTGTGGCTGTTACAAATTGCAGCGTGTGTTTTGTTATTTTATGAGTAGTGGAGCTTCTGATCTGTTTGCTAAAGGTTGTTCTTTTGACGCTGCTTTCAGTTTGTCAAGAAAACAGTTTATTTCAGGCTCAGTGATTGTAAAGGGCAAGTCTTAAGGTGGAAACTCTTCAGTATGCTGCAGATCCTGACATACTCAACAACTTTATTTTCCCAGAATGTAAGGTGTGTGAAAGTGTTTGAGGATAATCTGTGCAATTCTTGTTGACTTGACCTTAATTAGGAGAGTACAGGTTTTATAAGTCTGTTAGTTCAGATTAGCTGATAGTATTTTAACTCAAGACATAGAACTCAGCTGCATACACTGCAAAATATTTGTGTGGAAAGCCTTTTGTTATAGCATTATATTGCACTTAAAAAGCAGGATAGCTGTGTATGCTGTAATGTGGGAGTAATACAAGAGGAAGGGCCAGACTAGTACTGAGCTAAATATTTTAAACTGGCCACTATTTTTTCTGGTGGACTGGAATGTTTTAGCTACTTTCTGTGCTGCTTTCTTACAGGTTTCCCCTTCTCCAGCTGCAGCTAATCCAGTGTGCCATTAACATACCTCTTTTCCTAAAAGGGCCTGTGGGAATTATCAGAATTTGGGAAATGGAGCACGGGGAGGAATTTACTTCACCTGGTTTACTTATTTTTATAAAGTGCAGTTAAGGAATCTTTAGGTCTCTGTTACAAAGTTAGGACACTGTTAAATGAAGGAGTGCAGTTAGAATAGAATGGTTAAATAGTTGATTTTTTTTTTCCTACTTTCTAAAGAAATCTGATCTATGGAGCAATCTTAATTTTCTAAGATTCAATTCATAGAGTTCTGCTGTAGGTAAAACTGAGGTCTTCGTTTACCTGGAAGCTGATATTCCAGTTTTGCAGAGCATTCAGTTCTGTACGTAAAGATTGTAAAAATAATACAGTCATCCCTATGAAGATAGTGGAATTGTGCATTTTACAGAGAAGGGAGATTTTTTTGGCAAGGTCCTTCCTGGCAGCAGGCTTGGCAAGTTAAGAGTAATTCTGGTGGAGGTAGATGATTGACTGAAATCAGGGCATTCAGAGCTACTTCAAAGGTGTGGTTTATCGTGGGTCTCCAAATGGAATGTATTTTGTTATTTGCGAGCAGTTATCCTGCAGTGTCATTCTGGGGCATTTCTTGTTTTCTGGTGTTTGTGTGTATGTGCGTGTGTGTGCCCTCTGTGGAAAGATGCAACATCCACAGAATATACTGAATTAACAGGGGGGAAAAAAGGCATAAAGAGAGATTTCTTTCATGCCAGACAGAATTTCATGTGAACTGAATGCAAGTGAAAATTTATTTTACTATTTTTGAAGAAATATTCTAAGAACTTACTTTCCTTTATAAGCTTGGTACTGTTGTCTGTTCTGCTAGGCAGTTAATCTTTTAAGGCTTTCTGGAGGGACGTAAATGAAGTCTCATAAAGGTGGGTGCTGACTGCCAAGAATCTGCCAGGCTGAGCTGTATTGCATTGCAGTCTGATTAGTTCGGCCCCAAAAGCACTGTAACCCTAATGAAACAGAGCCTCAGCCAAGGGAATTCCTTTATTGCAAGAACACATCAAATTAGTTTAGTATCAAGTAGAAAACAAACATCTTCAGTACCATTGTGCTTGGGGAACTTTTCTGTGTCTTACGTCTATGCTTGATACAATTTGTTTTATTTTTTTAAGATAAACCAGTAACTACTTTCGTATGAAAGTCTTTTTCTGCTATGACCTCCTACTTTGTAGCTAGGTATGCTTCCATTTTCTTTTCCTGCACCTTAGTGTAAAATGGAGTGCAGTAGCTGCACTGATGCTTGGTGACACAAGGGAAAGTCTGATCTCCTGGTTCCCTCACTGGCCTCAAATGCAGTTCTGGTGACAGCCATCACTACTGTGGTTTCCATGAGCTGATGCAGCAGCGCTTCTGAAGCTTCGCTTCCTCTTGCTTCAGCAGCATGGCACCCATAGTGCCCCTCTCCTGTTTCTGTTCACCTAAGTGGTAAGGGAAAGCCTTGCGCCCCAGGGGGACTGCTTCCAGTGTCGCAGCAGATCTGCAAGAAGCCACTATTAGGACAGCTGGACAGCCCTCACAGCTGAGGTGGGTGAGTCTCCAGCAGCAGCTTCATCTCCAAACCCTGCTCTTCTTTGCAGGAGTGTGAATAATAAACTAATGATCTGAAAGCAAAAGTACTGATTGCATGGGAATGAAGTAAAAAAGTAAGGTTCCCTTCAAAAAGTTTTGAATTGCTGTTTCAAAGGATGGGATGGTGGCCAACTGGTCTTTCCATCTATGTTCTACAGGTTATTGTGGCTCATTTCTGACTTTCTATGTATATGGATGCATTTCTGAAGCTCAGTTCTGGACAAATCTGGTCATTGTACTGGACAGTAGTGTGAAATGTGACCTACCTGAAATGGTGGATCCTTAAAAACTGAACTTGTTAACCTCTGCCTGTGGAATTGATTGCCTGAAATGAGATTATACGCAACTCAGTCAAGCTATGCTCTGCTTAGTCTGCTTCTTCCAAATTTCTTGTTTTCTTTTTGTGTTTCTGAATTTGTTTTCTAGTGGTTATGTTGCTGTTGCATTTTTGTGAATACTGCACAGAGAAGATTATCTCTTTTTTGAAGTTAACCACTAGTTTAGGAGGTGTAAAGCTACTTCAATGCTTTTCAGTTTCATTCAGTTAATATGTATGCTGTTGTCATTAGAAATCAGCTAGTACAACGTTCTAGATTGCTTTCATTTTCAATAAAGATATTTGCTATTGTTTAGAAAAATGTTCCAACTTTTTTGGAGTGTCTGGGCTAATTTGGAAGCGCTAAATAATCTGTGTTTTGGTTGTAGTGTAGGTTTCTTTGCTGACATGTACAGACCAGTTGTTGATTTCTGACAAGTTAATATATTACTATGACTACAACAAGGTTGTTTTTTCTGAGTGTGAAATGTTTTTCTTCTACTTCTTGAGGCATAGAATACTGGGAATTAACTCTTGATCAAGTAATTTGTCAGCATTTTCTGTAGTTGTCCTGTTATTTACAAAGTTTTTCTTTAGAAATAGCAAAACCAGTTGAGGTCTGTGTTATAAAATAGTGAGTGAAGGATCTGTTCTCTTTGAAGAGAGAGAGAGAGGATTGATAAAAAGCAAGTAAATATGCCATGGTTGCCTGGCTGGCACAGCTGTACTGGCATGAGCACTCATGCAGATACAGGGTGTCCCAGTCCAAGTTCTGTGTGTGCGTAGCTGTGGGAAACCTCCTTCAGTGACAGGGAGACAAAAATCTCTTTTGTCTCTGGTAGCTCCTGGTTCTTCATGCTTTATTTATGCTTTTTTGGAGACACGTCCTGTGCTCTTTTTCCTTCTACTTGATCTAATGCTTAAGTTTCCTGAATTTCAGATTCTCTTTAAACTTAGTTTTGTAAGTCCTTAGTGTATGTTTGAGCCGCTAAGGAAGAAAGGCTCACAATATAAAGAGGTATTGGTATTTCCAATTCTGTGTGACTTTTCTGCTTTTTATTCTTTGGGCACTAGCCCACAGTGTGACAAAGTCTTGTGTATATGTTTTATGAACTTAGGAAGAAGCTCTTACAGAGCAAAACTTTGTGAGATTAAGAATTTATAAATTCAATTGACTCAATGTAAAAATGTTACTGATAGTTTCTTAATGACCCTGTATGAGAGATCAGGGTTTCTTATGTTTTGGTAGTACAACTCCTGGACTTTGCTTTGTTTACATTTTGTAATATTAAGACTAATTAACTGACCTTATGATGTGAATTTTACCGGTATCTTCTAGCATTGTTTTCTTGTAGTAATATCAAATGGTGATTAGTTGATGCTTTTGTATTTGCATTTCTTGATGTGAAACAGAACGCTGACTTCTCACAAGTCTCACTCTTCACTTGAAAACAATTAGACTGTGCATTTCAACTTGCTAGTTCCATTTTGACAAACGGGATACATTTTCTATTTTACAGCCTGCCATTTGTAAAGTGTATAATAAAGCAGTCTTCTCACTGGGCAGTCCTAGTGTGGTGTAATGTACATGTGCCACATTTTCTGTTCCTCTCCCTAAAATTAAAAAACCTGAAGATAAAATCCAGTGGCTGGGAGGGGAGCATTTATTTTTTTTTCCACATGTTCCTACTGAATACAGATGACTACAATAGTGGCTCAGACTAGAATCTATATAGTGTAATATCATGTTGTAGTAGGCATTAGGACTACTTACTGTTTTTTTTTTTTCCTTGTCAGTTTAACTTCTTATTGAAACAAAGAAGACGTTTTAAGGATTTTTTCAGAAAGCTGTCAAATGTAGTGGTTCTACTTTGCCCTTAGCTTGGTGTTTCCTGGTCACTTCTAAACAAAAAAAATCACAAGTTTTCTGTAAACATACCTGAAGTAGAATTTGCATTCCTTTGCATAGGCTTTTTACTTGAAAGTTATTAAGAAATTGTTTGTGTGTGTGATATGAAAGTTCTACAAGCAGATTGCTTCTATTTGTGTGGTGCTGCTTTGGGAGTTTTTATTCTCATAAAATTGCACATCTATTTATGGTTAGAGTTTTATGTTAAGGTTTTGATGTTGGATTTATAATTCTGTATGACAATCTTAAAATGCTTCAAAGGTGATGTTTCAGTTAAGTAAGAGGCTGCAAGCATGCAGTAGAAAGAGAACTGATATACTAGTGAAGATGAATATTTAAATGTGAAATACTTCAATGTGGCTATTTAGCAGCATTCCTTCCCCTTTTCAGTTAGTGGATCTTGTGGCTAAGAGTCTTACTGCAGTTGTTGTCTTCCATTAGTTATTTTTCAGCTTTTTGAGTATCTTCAAATTTGATAGAGGGATAATAGTATGGAAAATTTTAGGCACCTGTAAAACACACTGAGATTTAACTTCAGAAAAAGTGCCCCTTTGTAAAAATTTCATTTGGTACTGAGAGTACCTATGGCTGAAAGTGAGCAGTGAAATTTATTTCCCCAAAACTAAATGTTGGATTTGGTCTGTGGTGAGGTTATAAACCACTCTTGGAATGAATACTATTATTATTTTATGGAAACCTGTTGAGCAAACTTGGATTTATACTCTGTTTGTTCTGGCTCTTGTCTGTCCTTGCAGTTAGTTATTCATGAGTTTTTCTTGATGTTGCCTATATATGGAACTGACACTTTTCCTCCCCTATATGTTATAACGTAAAGACAAAATAGTGACTCAGAATTTGTCAGACTTGCTTAATTTACTCCTCTTGTTACGATGGCAAACTATTTTCCCAATTATGGGAGAAAAATCAGAGTGAGAATATATGAAACTTAAGCAACTAGCCTAAAGAGAAGTCAGGAAGAGCAACTGAAAGGTTTGTGATGGTGTGGATCTGTGTAAAGTTATTGTATTACATGCAGAACTAGAACATGTACTGCAAATCAGAGTGTTTCAGTTAGCTGACTACTAGATGCTTCATGCCATGCAGCTTTTTTGTCTCAGCTTTTCGTAGATCTGAAGTGTCTTGCAGTGCATTGCACCTTTCTTTCAGCTGGCAAACCTTTATTTCCATTCTGTGGAAGTTAAGCTGTGAAGGTGGGGAGTGGTCCTGTGTTTTCTCCCAGAATGAAATTGGCAGGTAGCCGTTGTAGGGGACATTTCTAACCGCTGAGAACACTCTTGCTTTCCCAGTCTGTAATGTAGTATCAGAAGGCCAGAATGTAAAAGCTGCCATGTTGAAACTTCAGGAGAAAGGAAGCTAGTAGTAATAAAAAGACGATACAAAAGGCAAAAATAGATCAGAGGTGCTATCATGTCAAAAGCAAAAACTAGTAAGGTAGGCCCATGATAGACTGTTGAGAATCAGCTTGCTAACAGCATAATGCCTAATAATAACCATAGTTCATGCATGTCAGGAGCAGAAAGTCTTTTGGAGTATTGGTGAGGCCTCTAGATGATCAAAAAATAAAAGGAGTGATTGGGGAAAATAAAGTCATAACATAGAATTTAAATATGTTCTTTATGCTAGTGCTCTGTGCAGAGGTTGAGGGTGCAGCAACTACAGGAGGTCTGAATTCTGCATTGAGTGCCATCTCAGAAATGTAGCAAAGACTGTTATATTTTCAGCATAGCTACTATTGGGAAAGAATCAAAACAACTTTCCCTTGGGTTAATTCTCTTCAGTCTGCTGGTGGTTTTTTAATTTCTCAAGATGCCCTCAATGTGAGTGATATGATATAATAAACTTGTACTTTCAAAATGTTTCAAAAGACTCATAAAGAAATCAAGCTGTCCCACAATAGAAAGGAAGGTCCTTCCACTTCTTAATAGCTGGTTAATAATTAGAAAAGTGTTGGAATAAATTGTCAGGCTTCTCTGTAGAGATGCTTGCCAGCAAAATTGCGCAGAGATCTGCACTGCAAGCTGTCGTAGTTAACGTAAGTAAGAGAATACAAAACATGTTCTGTACTACTCACCCTTTCTCATACTGAGGGTAGTAGGAAGCATAAATGAAATTTTGAGTTATTAGTTTTAATTATACATATATTACAAAGTCTCCCAAGTTAACCTGTACTGAGATAGAATTTGTGTTTTTAGTCTCTGTAGTAATGCAAAGTAGTAGTGATGAAACATTTTTTTTATAAATAAATGGGAGAAGACTTTCCATTTTAAGAACCAAGGTGTAGGGTAACATGTACCTTTTCTATTTTTGTATAATTTTATAGAGGTTACCAACATTTGTCAAGCTATGAAAGGTAATCATATAGCAGATCTGAGTCATCTTAAAATAAATCAGCAAATATTTAGGTGTTTTGCTGGTTTATTTTTGAGATCTGGAAGAGCACTTTCTTACTCTAAAATATGTTCAGTATTGACTACCACTAAAACTGAAATTTCTGGAGAGCACTCTATTGTTTGTAGTGATTCTAAAAGCTCCGTTGCCTTTCTGGTAGTTCTGGTTTTATGCTCAGTTACTGATTGGGGCTCAGGAAAGAATTTTCTCACACTTCAGTTTAAAAGCAGTTGGACTATTTTTGTTTTTGGTAGTGGATATAATTACTTCTAGGATGATTTGAATTGCTAGCCATGCTTCTGTGTAATAATAAGCTCGGTACTTTGTGCCAAAGATGGGCACCAAGGGCTTGTAAGGAATTAAGTAGTGAGTGGTTTTATGCTGTTTTTAAAGCTCTTTATATAAGAATCTACCAACAAGTGCTGATTCTTCCTGTCCGAAAATTGGAATTAATGTGCATAAGACATACTGTTTTTTCAGTCTTATATAAACAGTACTACTTCTTTAATTATCCATCTATGTGTTGTGTGTTTTTTAGTTAACAAATTCTAATTTAACTTGGGACCACCAACTGCTATTGTGATGCAAGGAATATTTAGAATCAAGAAGCACTGTCGCTGTCCAATTTGCTTCAAAGATGCTTAATGTTGCTGTAATCACACTAGAGAAAAATGTTTAAATGTTTCTACACTTAGGAATAGAAGAGTTTCGTAAAGATTTAATTCTTGTACTTATTTAACACTGTGTTGTGAATTTTCCCATTAACTTCAATTAAGCAGATTGGTACTTTAAGTGGAAGCGAATATGTAAGCCTTCACAGGATTGTATTTTAAGTGGTGAGGCAATATGTGAATACAGTTGGCAAAGCAAGAAGTATCAGCACGTGTTAGTCTGCATAATTGTCAGTAGTCAAAGCACGCAAGTGGCCAGTCTGTGCTGCAGGACATCCTTTCATCTTAAACTGTAAATCAGAGCATTTAGTTTCAAATTATGACATATTGCATCTTCCAACTTCAGCAAAAATTCAGATATGTAAAGTTAGCTGATATCGCATTAATGTTTTGTTGATGTTTTAAAAGATATGGGGAATTATATGGAAATTTGAAATGTTTCAGTGGTGAGTTATTTTAAAACGAGGACCTTGTAAACTCTTTAGTCTTATTTTCCTAGTGCTTTAATTTGTCACAATTACACTGATTTCTTACACTGTTCTGGTTGTTTATGTATTGGTAACATTTATGTTCGGTAACCTTTACAAATTAAGAGTGCATTTTATAAATCAGATGTATGAATACCTGAGTCAAAAATCAGGAGTAACAAAGAGAAAGCATGCATGATTGCAGAATAACTGGTGAAATTGAACTTGGAAAGGGTGTTCTACAGATGAAAGATTTGGATTTGAATATGAAACTCCATTCAGTAAAGGGGAAAAAACAGTACAGATAGCATGAGGATGAAGTGTGAGACAATGAAGGCAGAAAGTATCACTGCGTCTCTGACACATTATTGTGCCAACAGTAATGAAGGCAGAATCTGTGCCAAAGTTAGCTTAGGCGTGAAATTAGACATTGACTTAGTTGGACCTGGTGTAAGACCTGTGTTGTAGGTTTATGTTTGTGTAGTACATATTGATCGATCAACCTCAGACTAGTTGTAGGTTTCATTTAAATCTGAAACGCATGTAAATAAATTAGAATTAACTAAAATTGTAACAGTTCAGCGGAAGGGACCTACAAAGATTGAGTCCAACTGCCTGACTGCTTCAGGGCCCGCAAACATTTAAAGCACTTTATTGAGGACATTATCTTAACTCCTCTTGAACACTGAAAGGCATGGGGCATTCACTGCTTTGCTAGGAAGCCTATTCCAGTCTGACCACCCTCAAGGTTTTAGCTGTACATTTCAGAACTCTAGGACAGACCTTGGTGCATGCACTCCATCTGTAGCATCATTCTTTCTTGAGATTTTGTAGGAAAATACAGGTCTTAACTAGAACAGGGCTGCACAGCATGTTGGCCATCTGTAAACACTGGCTTTTTGCCTTCTGCTACAGACTTTACCCTATATTTGGCAAGGAAGGGGAGAATTCAGTTCTATTTTCATCGAGTAGTAGAAATTCTTGCCAGTTTAGCAATAGATGGATAGAAGGCTTGGCACTACTGTTGATGCCCATTCTCCTGCTTACAATCTTGGCCTGGAGTTCTTGGCAACATAGGCTTTCCATGCTGTGTATAACCGTCTTTTTACAAGAGTTTGGTCTGTAGATGTGGGGAGAACAGTCATGGGGTAGGTATCATTTATTCAATGGGCAACAGGTTTGAGTGTGCTCAAAATATATGCTTTATTTAAAAAAAAAAAAAAAAAAAAAAAACAACCACCACCAACAAAACCTGCAAAAACCAACAAACAAAAAAAAGCAACAAACCCCAGGCATTTTGACTCTAACATCATTCTCCAGAATATCAAGAATTCATATTTACTTTTTGCAGTATAGTTTTCAGTTGAGAGATAACAAAGTTAGTCCAGTTCTTAGCTTGTAAGAAATTTTGCCATTGCAAATTTACCAAAGTGTGGGAAGTTTTGTGAAAGGGAGCTGATGTTTCAAGGAGATCTGAAGCTTCCAGTTCTGTGCAAGAGACCAACTGAACAAAGAGAGCTTATTTTTCTTTGTAGTATGTTGTGAAGGTTGGTGTTTTATCTAGCGGTTTATTTTTTTTTTACTAGTGTGGGACACTGCTGCCGTGGAGATCTTGGATAACAAAGTCTAGAGGATATATTGTCAGAGAATCACCTTTCCTTTTTTAACCTCAAAAAAGACTGTTTGGACACTGTAACTTGCTTGTGGTGCTTTTTTGTGAGACTTTTTTAGGGTCTGTGTTCTACAGATGAAGGGCTTTGGTTTAAAAAACTGCGTTCTGCTCATTTTCTGGTTAGTATTTTGTGGTTAGGCTAAGAGGTGATGTCTAAAGACAATTTGGAGAGATGGGCACGTGTGAATTATAAAACTTCTTACAATGCTAAACATACCTGTGGCATGTTTTAAATTTTTGAAGTGGCTAATGTTTGGAAAAACTTTATAAACGTGCAGATGTTTTGCAGTGTCTTTGTATAAAATATTATCAAAATAGCCAAGACGTAAAGGTTTAATAATGTCTGTAAGGAAGAGTGTATAGCAGTTGTACATCTATTATATTATTCCTTTATTTTTCCTGGAGTTATTGAAGGAACTTTGAGGGGTTTTTAGCAGCTTTCTAGGGCTGGACACATGTTCACTAAGCCAAGAATGCAGCAGTTCTGGACTTTGGCTCAGCCCTCTGAGTTGTTACCACGCTGACCAGTCTGCACAGTGCTCAGCTGTGATTTGCCTGTAAGCAAATTGATCCTTCTGAAAGGCATTGCTGTAAATTATGGAAAGGCCTTTCTAAAGGTTGATGATGAAGTAGTTTTCTGCCATAATGTGGCTTTACATGTTTGAAAGTAATTTTAAGTTCACCAGTTAAAGAAAGGTCTCAGTGGCATTTACTCATGCTGTAACACAAAATACTAGTACTTCCTACCAATCACAGTCTTGGGTGACTAGTAAAGTGCCATATGATATCTCTTAGCAAGAGGAGAGCACCAGAAATGTTTCCTGGCTTTTTAAAATCTCTGCAATTACCTGAGCTCAAGTCTAGTTAATGTATTTACCAAAGATGACTGAGTTTCTTAGCAATGGGTGGATCTTTAGAGTAATTTATACAGCAACATACAGTACAGTTACTCCCTGGAAAAATGATTGATTGTTGTCTCTTCAGATTTTATAGAACAATGAACTCTGTCCTATTCAGATTCACAGAAATTGCTTGAATGGCACCTCTCAAGGTCTTACGTCCTGCCTCATATCGCTGTGTAGGGCTTGAAAAGTATGTTTCAGACAGCTTTAAAAAAATTTGTGTTTCTAGTCAATCACTGGCATCATTGTGCTTGTGCTAACTAGAAAAAATCTGAATTTCCTGCTTGCTTGAGCTGAATAGTATCAGTAATCATTAGATTTTAAAACTTCATATTTGGGTAATATTGAATAAAGAAGTTGTTTCAGCTGTAATTGCCTGAAAAAGGAGTGAATTCATCACGCTCCTGGTATTGGTATAAGGAAGCCTGTATGATTCTGAATGGCAGAAAAATAAGTGGTAATTTCACCATGTTGGAGGCTAACCAAAGACTTAACCACCTGATGATGAGTACAAGCAATATATTAATGCACATTTTAAAGAATATCTAGATTTTATTGCCTATTGGATCCTATTCCAGAGAAGCTTTACTAATGAATGTCTTTGACAATAGAGATTTGTGATCCTGGAAGCATCAGCTATCCCCTTAGGTGTGGCTGTTATCTTTCCATTTAAAACAAAACCACCAAAACAAAAACAAGTGGGATACTTGCTATTGAACTGTATTTCTGCTACATAGCAGTAGGCAACCAGATACGTTTTCCGAAGCAGACCTTGTGTTCCTGTTACTAGCATTGCCTGTCCTTGCCTGAAGCACCCACAGAACAAACATACTTTTGATTTGAGAACACTGGAAAATTGCAGTGGACCGAACTGAAGCTCTTTTATTTGTGTTGTGCCATCTGCCAGCAGTGAGCAAGAAAGTCTCAGAGGCATTGATTTCTTTTTTCCAGATAGATAAAAAGGAGACCTACCCAGCAAGATATTGGATGGTGTCCCTAAGAGTCGTGTTATTTACATGGGCAGAAAATACATCATATTAAAAAAATTAAATGCTAAAGATGCACAGTTAGTACTGTTTTTAGAATGGCACTGCAAGTCCTTTGATGTCCTTTCCAGCAGAGAGGTTGTTTAAATATGATTTTTTGGTCATCAGTGGTGGTAGTAGTTCTTTTTTCTTTATTAAGTTAGAATTGATGTTGAATTTTACCTTCCTTGGTATACTTTACTGCTTAAATCCCACTGGTGAAAACCTGTATATTTTTACATGTGAGTAAAAGAAAATATCTACTTGTCAAACTGAAGAATTCTTTCAAGTATATATCAAAGAGAGCCATAAATGTCAACATCAACAAATAGCCTTTGAGAGAGTTCTAGTTTCTGTTTTGCTAAGTGACCAGATGACCTTCAGAGGTACCTTCCAACCTTAACCATTCCGTGATTTTGTGTGTTGGCTGGCCATAATGAAGCTCCTAAATCAACTGTAAAAAGAACTTGTTATACTGACTAGCTAGTTAATAATACTCATGGAAAATGTTATTTGAGTGAACATTCAGTGGTCAGACAGCTTGATTTCTAACTGATAGGTCTGATAAGGATCCCTGATAGGGTGTAATCTGCAGTTACAGATGCACTTCTTCATATAACTAATATTAAATAAGTTTTTCACTGTCAGATAACCCTATTTTATTTGTTTTTGAAATGTTTCTACCATCATTTTTTTTTCCCCATTGTTCTTCTGTCCCTTGTACTGATTCAATAAACTTACAGAATTGCACTTGCCAACTTGTCTTCTGCAGCAGACCCTTTTAGGTCTATTTTGCTATTTCTAATAGTGGTGGTTGTTGTTTTTTTCTTAAGTAATCAGTTCAGATTTTTGATTTTTATTAATTCATTTAAATAGTTGACATGGACAAAAATGGACTTCTGATTCATGTAACGTTATTTTAGATTATTTCTAAAAGCAGGAACAGAGACAGGAGAGGCTGTTGGATGCCAGACTCTCGTGGGAGCTGTTGAGAGTCCAGAGCAGCTTTTGCTATGTTTTCTAGCTTGTTCAGACTGTCCTTTTCCTGAAGTAACTACCACTTTTACAGAGGCTTTCTCTTACATAATGTTCAAAGCAACTGGAGGTAGGTTTTATTCATTCTGGAGACCTTGTCAAGTGAAGCTTTCTATTCCAGCGTAATTTTCTAATGCCTGGTATTTGTTACATCTTTGCAAACATGGGCAAAGCTCTAATTATGGATAGTAAATTAGGCTTTACAACCTCCAAGCTGTTCCAGGGACATGACTAATATTTTAATGGAAATGCTATTAGAAATCACGCAAGAGGGACACGAACCAAACTCAGTGAATGTTAGTACAAAGATTAGTATTTCTGCTCTGAATTTCCAAGTGTACGTGGCATGTCTTGTACAGAATATCTCCTGGGTCACTGAGTCACTTTTTAATAATAAATCTTGCTTCTCACATCCCACAGTGGGCTAACGTGAGCTTTAGAACTCCATTTTCTTTTCTCTTTATGTTTTATTTCATTCTTTCTAATTGCAAGGGTTAGAGGCTATTGGTTTTATTCAAGTGCATTCTTTCTGCTTGTAGTTTGATAAAGAGTTGTCTCAGGAGATAAATCAGGAGTGTCTGGAAAGGCTGAAGGTGGAAGTATGACATAAGAAAATTTTTCCTTTTGTAGCAATTGCTGTTCTCCATCTCCATTATTAGATGTATGTTCACATATCAAGGCCACCCCCAGTCTGTGTTAGCACAACACTTTGTGGGGAAGCAGTGTAGGTTGGATTTGTTTACTGTTTCTGACTTCTTTGGGTTTTTTTGATGTCTCAGTGACTGTGTTTGGCTTACTGATTACTTATTACTGCGGAACTAGTTCTGTTGGTGCAGATGAAGGGGCAGCTGGGGCAGCAGGGAGTGGCAGGAGTTGGAAATGAAGCTGGGATTGCTGCTGAAGTGAAGTTACAGAGTGCACTTAAGGCTTTGTTCCTTGGTGAGGAAAGCCATTACTGCAAACCAACTGAACAAAAGACTGTCCCCAGAAAACTTAACGCTCTGTAGTGCTTTCTTCATCTGATCAAATATGTCCACTAATTTGTGGGTGATGGTGAATTCCGAAAACACCTGTGAGAGTCTGTGCCTAATTTCATTTGTTCTTACTAAAGCAGCATGTGCAGTCATCTCCCTTTCTTCTTCACTGTGTCCTAAGTGGCAGAACTCCTGCCCATCAAAGGTATAGCAACTCTGAACTATAAAGGAGGAAAAAAAAAAAGCTATTTGTTTTTGTATTGTCTGTAGCTGGTGAAAATGCCTATCTCGATGCTCCCTGTGGCAAATGACTTCTAAGGACTCGTGTTCCACATAAGCCGTCTGGATCTAAGGGCTTTCTGTCAGAAGCAAACAAAACCAACTCTGAAGCAGAGCAGAATCAAACTATGATAAAGAAATTGCAAATGAATTTGTTTTTGACACATGGCTGCTCCTAGAAATTTGTCTTCAACAGGTTTTGTGCAGAACACTTGAAATACCTTATTTGTATTTGATGTTTGAGAACATGTCAAATTAAGAGTTGCACCTGTTTCTTCTTCATAGAACATATTCATATTAGAAAAGACATTTCCTTTTTACTCTACCCTAACTACACTTTTGAGATGCTCCTTTTTTTTATTTGGATATTTAAATCCAGTCTGTCTGGGTCCCTTTGTAAAGCCTTTCTATCCTCCAGCAGATGAATACTCCCTCCCAACTTGGTGTCACCTGCAGACTTACTGGGGGTGCACTCAATCCCCTTATCAAGGTCATCAATAAAGATTTTGAATAGGAGCAGCCCCAGTACCAAGCCCTGGGGGGCACCACTTGTGACTGGCTGCCAACTGGATTTAAATCCATTGACCACAGCTCTCTGGGCCCGGCTATCCAGCCAGTGTTTCACCCAGCAGAGCATGTGCCCATCCAAACCATGGGCAGCCAGCTTCTCCATGAGGATGTTGTGGGGGATGGTGTAAAAGGCTTTACTGAAAACCAGGTAGACCACATCGACAGCCTTACCTTCATCCACTAAGTGGGTTGCCATGTCATAGAACAAAATCAGATTTGTCAAAGAGGATCTACCATTCATGAACCCTTGCTGACTGGGCCTGATCCCCTGGTTGACCTTTAGCTGATCCCTGATGGCTCCTGAGAATATCCATTCCATAAACTTCCCTGGCACCGGGGTGAGACTGATAGGTCTATAGTTACCAGGATCATCTTCCTGGCCCTTTCTGAAGATGGGAGTCACATTTGCCAGTCTCCAGTCCACCAGGACATCTCCAGTTAGCCAGGACTGTCAAAGGATGATGGAGAGTGGCTTGGCAACCACACCCACCAGCTCCCTCAGCACCCTCGGGTGCAATCCTTCTGGCCCCAACTTTGTAAATTTGATCAGCAGTAAATTTCACGGGATGTCTGCACCTGTCCATGAGACTGTGTGGGTATTTCTAATAACAATCTGACTATACTTAAACACAACTTCAAAAATATTTTATTGATACTATTGGTTTGCAGGCTGTGTGTATATTTAGAAAGAGTCCTCTTTAATTGTCTGATTTGCTGTGATACAATATTCCTGTGAATTTTTACCATCACAACTGTTTCTATGGAAATTAATTATGACAATACTCAGCAAATGAAATGTGAAATTCATGATGAATTTAGAGGTAGAACACTTGCTCTCAATCTTATTGAGTGGCATGATTAATGGGAAACTGAAATAATGAATCTTAACAGCATTGTATTAAAATGTTTGAATGATTGCTTGAGTTCTGATTCTTTCAGTAGATTTGCCTGCTTTTGTCCGTGCCTGTGTGACTAAAATTTAACCTGTAGTACCCTGTGTAAATCTTCTGGAACTGCAGATGTCTTGGCAATGTCATTAACTGTTAGAAGAGCAGGTGTGGGGGACTTGGTAGGAAAACCAGCAGAGGAATTTCAAGTTGTTTTTGGCTTCGTGAGGATATGCTCATCCCAGGTTTAACTCTTGTAAAAAACAAAGACAATCAGCCTCTTTTCTTCGTGTTTATTCCAAGTGCCAAGACTATACAAAATTCTGGGCCTTAGCTGGATGTCTAGCATATGGCAATTTCTAAAACCTGAGCTAGTCTGTATTGTTCAGAACACTAGAATTTTTGTTTTCTAAATATCACACTTGTCATTTCACTTACTGTTCAAGACCATTTCAGCCACATAGGAAATTAATTTTACATCCTGGACTGTGCTGCTGGGCCATTTCACCAATCTGTAGTTAAATATTTTCATAACTATTTTTGGGGAATCACTTTTAAATGGTTGTATTTATATCCATTTTCATGTGGAGGAAGAGCTTAGCAGAGGTGGAATATAAAGCAGATAAGGAGAATTTATGTTTCACAGCTACAGGAATGGCAATCTCAGGAGACCAGTTGTCAGTTTCCACAGATGGTTGTCAACAGCAGAGCCATGTGATCCACAGATGCCTTTCTGAGCTAGTCTTGGCATTTATACAGGTTAGAAGGACAAACTGTTCTTTCAGGCTGTCCACTAAACAGAGTGCATTGCACTCACCAGGTTGGTTTCACCTTGCTTGAAAGATAAGCATGCTTTTGTAGATCTGGTGATTCAGCACCTGGTATTCTTTTAGCCATGGGATGTTGCAACTGTTAATGTTTTATGTGACTTGAGAAATTATCAAATAAATTCACAGAAGAAAAATCCATGAGTGCTATTAAATGATACATGCTTAGGAATTTCTTAAAAACCAGAAGGTTGTGAAGCTGGGAAAGTATCTTTGGAAGCTATAGGAAGTGGTGGATAATACATCATCAGGCATGGTATGAGGACTGGCACAGTGATACTGTGATGCTTGATCCACCCTGACAGAAAGTTCCCTCCTAGCTGACCACGGAAGCAGATTTGACAGTGTGAGGTATGGTCAAGACAACAGCTTTGGTTTGCCCTGCTTTGGGTTGCAGTGATGAAGTGAAAAGTCACTCAGTATATATTACATGATCACTGCTGTCTGGGAAGATCTGCACCTTGACACTCCTTTTCTCCTTTTCTGGTCCTCAGTTTCAGTTCCTTGTACTTCAGTTTCTCTACAGCAGTTGTCATGCAAGTAAAGAACCTAATCTTAACTACTTTTTCCTCACTGTCTTTGCCAAATCAGTGCCCAGATTTGTATTTCTGATCCTGTCACCTAGGGAAGTTCAGTCTTATGTGGTATTACCAATACTGGTAGCTGGCTCCTGCTGGCCTGGCAAGGTCCTGCTCTTCAAAAGGTGCCTGGTTCTCTTCTTCAGGTAGCTGTGAATTCTGGCTGTTTCTCACATAACTATGCATTCTGGCTGTGAAATCCAGCTGTTCCTTATGGCACTATCTGTAATTTCTGACACTTCTCCCTCTTGCTGGTGTCTGTCCCATCGGCAGTGTCTCATGTCCTGTGCAGCTTCCTGTGCCTCAGGCCCAGGCCTTGCTGGCAGCCCTGCTGTCTGCCTGCAGCCCTGCTGTGTGGAAATCCATGCCTGTGGGGAGGGCTGCATGCCCTCTCTGCTTAAACCATCAGAGCTGTGCTAGTGGCGTGGGTCTGAGGAGCTGCGTGATCGCACAGCCACAGAATAGCCTTTGCTCTAGATGCTGTAGCTGTTCTTAGTGAAGAAACCATGCTGCAAGGGAAGCATCAACTGTGACCAAAGAAAGTAGTTTTAAGATCATTGGAGTAGCAAGTGTTCGTTATTGGACAGGATGAAGTAATAGAAATAATTGTAATGTTTTCACTGAGATTCCATAATTTAACACTTGGTTCAGAACATTGGGTGAGTGCCTCTTTCAGATATATTCTTTTGCTGCTGGCTTTTAAGTGTTCCTTAGGTATAAGATTGGGAGGGTAGGTTTCTGTTGTATACTGTAACAGCAAGGGGAAATAGGAGGAGATTCCAGTAAGAATGTAATCCTGGTAATAAATACCACTTATGGAATTTAATAAAAATTTTTGTCTTGGAAAATGTGTAATGTAATTTCTTTATTTCAGGAAGATGGGAGAGTTGCTATTAAAATATTAGGTAAGAGATGATGATAGCAGAAGGTAAACCCACTTAAACTTTTATTCGTAATATGAACTAATATTTACAGAAAAAAAATAAATCATTTTATGGGCTTTACCAGTTGTCTTTTGTGACTATAACCACAAGTGATGTGTGATCCTAGTAATTAAAAATTATGTCAGGATTTAGAAAACAATCTTAGCAATTTGTGGACTTCTTCAATTAAACAGATGTGTTCTTGTTTTTGAAATTCGCGCTCTACCATACAGTTTTCAGCTGTAGAGTGTGACTGTTTTGATGTGCGAGATGTACAGCTCTGAAACATGATTTTTCAGTAGAACTGTTGGTCATCGACATCAACAGATAAGGATTTTATCACAAGGAGATGGTAGCAGGAAATAGTAGTTTCCAAACAATGCAATTCTACTACTGCATTATTAACTAGTGACTTTATGATGGGGTACAAGTTAATATACCATTTTACAACAAATGAACTGTGGCACAGTGCTTTTATGTTTGTTGTTATGTGCTCAAAGTAGTTTTACTGAGTCTTTTCTTGTGTGCTTTAGTTTTTTGAACTAGTCAAAACTTTGAAAGTTGGAAGAAAATTCAATATTCTATTAAGAAATGTAACGGTATTTAACTGTGTACTCTTTTATTTAGATGAAATTTATGAGGGATCAAAGATTTGCTTGTATACACATTCTTATGTGCACTTGCTCTGTACGAAAAACTTTCTGCTAATTAATTTTTTCAGATAGAGAGGATAAATTTAAGTGCTATGAACTATGACTTTTGAACAAGTTTATGGACACTAGTGATAGGTTACTGACATCTCATGAAAGGAATAACAAAAAAGTAAATCCCACTGTTCAGCATATTATGTGTTAAAAAGCATTAAGGAATAATTGTATGCTCATTTTCTTTGACTTCCTTTATGCCTAAGTGAAATTTGCTGATCACAGGGAAAACACTGTTTATATGTTTTAATGTATTACCAAAATCGTTTTCAAATCCTGAAGCGTTTCACCTGCATTACAGTGAAACAGTTCATTCTGTGCTGCCTTGAAATAAAAGGATAAACATCTAACTCAAAATGCAGCACCTTTATGGGCTGTCTGCGTACTTGCTGGCTGCAGGGGATCTGAGAATGCTAATAGCATTTCATTGATTGCAGTGAACAGTTGCATGTTAATAAATGACTGCTGCTGCAGCTCAGAAAAATAGCACGAATCACCACTTGGCCGCTAAAATAGGAGTGTTGTTGGTTTCTTTTTTTTTTTTTTTTTTCAACAACTTGTTTCATGGAATCATAGAATTAGCAAGTTTGGAAGAGACCTACAAGATCATCCACTCCAACCATCCATCTACCACCAATATAACCCCACTAAACCATGTCTCTCAACGCAACAGCTAAACGTTTCTTGAACAGTTCCAGGGACGGTGACTCAACCACCTCCCTGGGCAGCCCATTCCAGCACCTGACCACTCTTTCAGAAAAGTAGTACTTCCTAATGTCCAGCCTGAATCGCCCCTGGTGCAATCAAGTGAGGGGCCCAGTCCAGTACTGGACACAGTACTTGAGGTGCGGCCTCACCAGTGCTGAGTACAGAGGGACAAGTACTTCCTTACTCCTACTGGCAACGCTATTTCTGATACAAGCCAGGATGCCGTTGGCCTTCTTGGCCACCTGGGCACACTGCTGGCTCATGCTCAGCCAAGCATCAACCAACACCCCCAGGTCTGTTTCTTCCACACAGTCTTCCAGCCAATCTGCCTCAAGCCTGTAGCATTGCCTGGGGTTGTTGTGGCTAAAGTGCAGGACCCGGCACTTGGTCTTGTTGAACCTCATCCCGTTGGCTTCAGCCCAGAGATCCAGCCTGTCCAGATCTCTCTGTAGGGCCTCACCACCCCCAGGCAGATTGACACTTCCTGCCAGCTTGGTGTCATCTGCAAACTTACTGAGGGTGCACTCAATGCCCTCATCTGGGTCATCAATAAAGATATGGAAGAGGACAGGCCCCAGCACCGACCCCTGGGGAACACCGCTCGTGACCGGTCACCAGCTGGATTTAACTCCATTCACCACCACTCTCTGGGCCTGGCCCTCCAGCCAGCTCCTTATCCAGCAAAGGGTGTATCTGTCTAAGCCATAGGTTGCCAGCTTCTCTAGGAGAGTACCATGGGAGACAGTGTTGTTTCAATCCAGGAAGTGAATGAAAGTTGACAGATTGAGAGACAGGAAGATCCCATTCTCTTCAAGGACACAGGCTATGGTTTTGTATTCAAATCTTTTGCTCTTAAATCTTCATCTAGCAGATCTGAGTTTCTGTATTTCAGTTTCCTTATTATAGTTAATGTACTTAAAAAAAGAAAAGCTTTAGGGATGCTAAGCTCCTGCTGTGATTTTGTTCTTATTTAAAGGAAAAAAATTCAGTTATTTCTCCAAGTATTGGCTGACTTATGGATATGCCATAGGAGTTCAGAGGATTTTAATCAGAACTTTTTGGAGGAAAAAAAAGATGAAAATCTCAGATTTTGTATTCCTGTCTATTTTTAAAGAGGATTTATCTCAGCCAGATTCAAACTCTAGTTACCTTCTAATTTTTTTGCATGTGTTTTTAGAGGATATAGTGGATTTTCTTGGAAGTTCTGGTAGTGTTGCAGCAAATACCCGCCTTCTTCAAATATTAATCCAGTCGTACTTCGTATTCTGTTCAGGACCTGGAACGAAACTCAAGTATGCAGTTGTTGTGTAACATAGCTGCTAAAATTCACAGCTGTGTCATTAGAGGAGAAGATCAATCTCACATCTGTAGAACCACTTTACATTTTTGTTTTATGCCATGTTGAGAGAGAAATCTTAGCCATTATAATACTGTAAACATTTCTGTTTAGCATTTGTACTGAGAATTTCATTAATTAGTCATCTTGCTATTTTTGAAGAAGAAATCTTTAAAATTTCACTTCAGGGAAAGGAATCTCTTGTAGCAGCAGATGCTCTGCCTTGTTAGTAATGGCAGAGCATCTTTCAAATGCATTTTATGGCTCTTGACTGAAAAAGCAAGAGTTCAGAGGATGACATGAGGGAAAGAATAGTGCTGTCATTGTTTCTTATTTCAGATTTTAGTTCAGGCTGCAGCCTGCTACCTTCCTACATCCTGTTATCTTCCTGCTTTGCAGCATATTGTTTACTAATTTGGCCAGGAGCATTTGAGGTTATAGCTGTTACTGTGACTCTTTCAATTTAGAAATAGGAATTACAACTAGCATAGCATTTATTCCACACACTGCTCTTCATTGTATGCATGTCAAGAAATGGCACGGCTGTGACTTGTGCCCAGAACTGCCATCATCCATCAGTCAGGTGGATAAAGCACTTGAAATAGTTTGGGTGTGAGTGAGCCATCTCTGTCTATCCTTGAAGTAAGTTTCAGTCCTTATTTTATGAAAGAGGGTGCCTAGTAGAAGGGTAATCACTTCGATGTCCAAAGGGCAAGCAGTATGTAATGGGTATGTGAGGTGCAGAAGTGCTTTCAGACTTTCGGGGTGGCAAGAAGTTGGGTGCCCCTCATTCTCCATGTCTGGTGGGAGTTGGTTTGACAAATAGCAAACTTGGATATAGAAAAAGAATTTAAATTTTCCAACCTGACTAACTCATGGATTTTCTGCCTGGGGGCAGAACATCCTCTAATGACGTTTCACTCAAAAGTGAGGTGAAGAATTAAAGTTTCACTTAACAGCTGCCTGTCCATAGAGACATTTCTGTCATTAAAATTTGATACCAGCAAAGATGTGATAACCTGTGGACATTAAGCGAACTCTGCAGCATATATCATTGCAGAAGTACCCTGTTAATTTGCTTGCCTGCCACTGAGTGAGTTATTTTGTATTTCTTTCTCTACTTTATCTTTTTTTTTTTTTTTTTTTAGCTTACGGAATGTACACCAAGTATGCTGAGATTTGATGTAGAGTCCCTTTGTGGTATTGTAGCTGTAGAGGAAGCAATAAGACTCGTGACAGATTGCATGAGGAGAATTCCCACAGTACAGATGCATTTTGCACTACCTAACCCATTTTAGTCATTTGTTTTATAAAATTACTTCTGTTGGCAGAAGCACAGTTTTGCTGCTGTAATTACATATATGCTTGGTCCGTTTTCTACTACAGCATGTCAGTTGTGAACTACAGTACTGCCTATTCACTACAAGAAAAGTGTGTGCTATCACACTATGCTTAGTGCGAAGTGTGTCATAATGTAATAACTGTTTCCTCTTCAGAGAAAAAAAAATATCTTAATGTTTATGTTTTTTTTGTTAGGGAAGCTCAGTTGTTCACGCTCTCACATGCTTTCATACTTTTTTCCTTCCCCTGGAGGATAGGTAAGAAGAGTTACATAGGCTTTGTTATTCAATATCTTTGTAAAATGTTTGAACCATGGAAAAAAAAACCCTAACAAATGTGCTGTTCCACTTGTTTATGTGATAGAGGAAAAAGAGAGCTGTAACATATTTCATTCCTTTAGCTTCTTTAATAAGAAAAAATCTGTCAACTAGCCTGCAAAATTTTGGTAGCAGTTTAGTTTGCTTAGGTATTGCAAATTCTGAAAGAAATTCTGCAAAAGACCTTGCTCAAAAACTTTGGCCTCTTTTCTGATGAACTTCAAGTATTTTCTTGTTGTTGACCTCTCCGTATCTTTTATCATTTTGATAGTATTTTGCTTTCTGAAATGTTGCTTTTCATTTGCTTTTGTGATCATCTGCTTTTCTGAGAATTCTTCCAGGTGATTTGTTGATTTATTTTATTCTCTTAGTTTGTATGTCTTTTTTCCATTTGTTTCTTCTCCAAAAGGTCTATCTTACACAGTGGTGGGGAGGATATTCAAATAATATTTGTAACTATTACCTGTATGCTGACAATTAATTACTGGTGAACTGACTCCATCTAAACTAATAGCCCAGTTGCATTCCCACCTCTTTGTGACTGTTCAGTCATCGTTATAAACAGGTCTGACATGTAAGAGAAAGATTAGATAATATTTAATTAACATGTTTCTGGTGCTATGCTTGACTGTTGACCAGATTCAGTAAAATTATTATCGAAACATACAGGTTACTGAAGCAGAAAGAAAAAGTAGAGATCACATTCTACATTCCTAAAATGAAAACAGATGTTTCCTAGCTAATTGTTATACTTTTCATAATATCTAGCTGAAAAAGATAACCAGACTTAGAAAAATACTGTGTTGAAGAAAATAAATGTTTCTGAAGCATATCACTGTATAAGCTAAATTATCTCATTTACATATTTTTTTCAAAGAAGATGTGGGATTCCCACCCCCTTCAGTTGTAATTTATTCTGGAACTGACTTCTATGTTGTCTGTGCCACCCTACCAATTTTCTTACTATTCAACTGTCAGATTTTCTCTCAAACACTTTTATGTTTTATGAGGGCTGCTCTGAAAGTAATTCCTCCTATTTTATGATGTTGGCCCACAACATCAGAGGCAGATGTTGATGGTATGGCAGTAGAAGTTGAACCTTCCCACCAATATTCTGTTTGTATTTTGTTGCCGCATGACAGATGGCAGCAGAGGGACAGTCTGACAACATAGTGTCTGACATGGAAGTGTGTATAAAGCAAAGGTGTGTCACTGAATTCCTTGTGTGGAAAAAATGGCACCTGCTGATACCCAGGAACACTTGCTGAATATTATGGAGACTGAACAGTGGATGTGAGCGCAGTGAGACGGTGGGTGGTGTGTTTCCACAGTGGTGACAGTGGGTCACCTCTGCTGGTGTGGATTTTTATAAGCGCAGCGTGCAGGCTCTTGTTCATTGCTGGCGAAAATGCATAGCTAATGATGGTGACTGTGTTGAGAAATAGTGTTTTGTAGCTGAGAATTTGCTCTATCAAATAATGTTATTGTGCTCTTTGTGTTTGTTGTAGTTTCCATGGAAATAAATAGGAGGCTTTAATTTCAGAGTGACCTACATATCTGCTGCCAATTATGTGTGGGAGGAAAATCTAGCCACTGCCTTTACTTCTTAAAATTTGTCACAAAAAATTGCTTGAATATCTGAAGCTTAAAATACTGCTTTGGTTTAAAAAAGAAGGGCAACTTTGATTTTTGAGTGATGTCAAATGCTTCTTCCAGTTTTCTCCCAGATTTTACAATTCAAAGAGGTTATTTTGAGCTTCATTTTCCCATACCTATACCTCAGCCTTGCTTACTATATAGTGATGAATATTGGAAGGACTAATAAAAATGCTAATGTTTTGACATACTCTTAGGCAATGAAGTGAATTTCTTTTAGGGAACAAGAAGGTTTCTTGTTGGGGATTTGCAGTTTTAAATTTGCTTTTGTGTCGTTGCTTGAAAGTGATGTGGAGGTGATCATGAAAACATGTGGCATGAATGCAGTCTGGTGTTGCAACTTATTTACATAGTTGTTTCTTTGGCAGTGCTATTAACAGAAGTCAAGTCACTGTTTAGATGAGTCAAAGGAGGAGGTGTTTAGGCATGGTGTTCCATCTGCACCAAGTGGTGCTTTGTCTTGGATGTGTCAGCAGAAGCCCTGAGTGTGGTGTCTAGTCCTCTTCATCTCTGGTATCGCCGTGAATTTTGGCTTTTCAATATCATGGGCCTGGAGGATTAATTATCTTCTAGTTTTCCTGAAAAACAGTTTTCCACCTGACTTCTCAGGTCTTCGTTTTTGCTGTGTTTGGAAAGCATATTTGGGTCAACAATATGATAATTTCTACCCTTGACTCGCACAGAAGATGCAAGTTTTATTTTAAATTTCTGGTATTTAAGTAACCGTCCATTTAAGTAACCATTCTTTCAATTCTAATGATGTTTTTCTGTCTCCTCTGGACTGCAATCACTTTATCATAGGATGTGGGACCTAGGTTGAGACCAATAAAGGTATTTAAGGTATTTGGTATCTGAAAAGTTCAGGTCTGATGGTGCTCTGTAGTAATATCACTACATGCTGGGCTTAATGCTTTTTAGGTGTTGTCTGTTTGCCACTATAAGAGATCCTGAGCTGAACAGACATTTGTCTGGTCCAGCACAATCACTCTTGTGTTCTTAATGTGAGGTTATTTAAATGTTTTGGAGATAGCAATGGCAGTGATGTTATGGTATGCTCTTGAGCTGACGTTAAAGAAGTGTTACAAAACATTATTGCTATTCTTATCATGCTATTTTCAGTACGGTTCATTTAGCAACAGTGATTTTTTTTTTCTCCTGCAACTAGAAGGTAACGATTCTTCGTTCTGTTCAGCTGTGGCAGCAAACAAAGAGATGACATGCAGGATTAACTAGATAGCTACTGCAAATTCTTGCTGATCATTCATGGGGACTTTTTTTCACTTGACAATTTTTTACTGGGTTTTCTATCCATGCAGTGTTTAAAAATCTTACCTTTTTTTAGAATTTATTTGAAAGTAAGCTATTCAGTGACTGGAATAATATGTGCAAGAACAAGTCACAAATGATGCATTACTTGTTTGAAGGTGACTAAGCTCCACAAGAAGGAAACTTCAGTATGTTTTTGCTTTGTTCCTACAAGTATCCCTGGCTTATATGGTCAAATGTTCGAGTAAGATCAGGCCATAATAAAGAATATGACTCAGTTAAAGAGACTGAAAAATTTCATGTACTAGTGAATGCACTGGTATACGGTTCCATATAGTGAAGCAGGACACATCTTCTTGGAATATTCTCCTTAAAGTTGAGCTTTTATTTGAAATCTAGGTTTTCCCTTTTCTCACTTAAAAGACCAAGGCATTATTACAATTTAGGTACTAACAAGGTAGTATATTCTGTTTCACATCTTCATTCCAAAAGTCAGTTTATGTCCCCATCTTAAAACTTTCCCTGAATTCAAGAAATTCAAGAGAAGGGGGAAAAATCACTCTTCCTTTGTTATTTCCCATCTAGAACAATGTATGTGTTGAGGATGAGGATCTACTTGTCTGATAGCAGCAAGCTAATTTGAGGAATAAAATGTATTTTGTACCCTTAATAATTTTGCTATTTCTGAACCAAATGCTTGCTGCTTTGTCAAAATCCATGTTATGACTACTTTTTCCTGTTTCTTAATTTGGCAGAGTATCAAATTGATTTGATACGTTAGGAGCATTTAAGATGTGCTCTATAAATGGAGAGTATGAGAAATTTTGAGTGCGTGTGTTATTTTTTTGTGCATGCCTTTTCCAAACATTCCACAAACTATTAAAAACAGATAAACACAAATTGTCGTTAATAAATACCTGTTAGTGATTCTGTAATTACATTATTTTTTTTTGGCTATAACGTTTTGCTAGAGATCTCACAAATGGGATGGCCTCTTGTAGTGTACAATAAAGGTCTTAGGAATTAATATTTACATACATGTTTTAACTGAACTGTGCTTCTTGGTGCCCAGTTTTGAGATTATGTACATAAAATTAACTCCAAGATTTATATGTAAAAACTTTGGGGTTCTTGTGAAAATAAGTACTTGGAATGGGGACTGTAACTTGAAGTTCAATTTCCAGCATCTTACTCAGCATAGGAGGGATTGCCATTAGAGAGTCTCTCTAAGCGTGTCCCCAATGAATAGTAAACCACTAGCACAAAATGTTTGCAATGGGAAAGCTAGAAGGGCAGTAAATAACTTGCATCTAGCTGTCCTAGCTTGGGTATTCTGGTTCATCGTGGTTGCGCAGTCTTGAACTAAATCTGCTCTCTTGATATCAGTCTACCTCAAGAAGTGCAAGTATTTGTAAGTAGGAAATACTTCCCATGGTTGGAGAGTTGTTCCCTGCTCGCGGAACTGGCCTTGGCAACCTACGATGTTTGGGAGGCTTCCAAGATGCTATCTCCCTCCTCATCAGTTAGTGAAGCCAAGGAGAGGATTTTGGCTATAGAATATCTACATGTATTTATTAGGTACTTTAAAAATAGTCACACATTTATATAACTAGAAAGGAGAATGTCCACTTGCATAATAAATCCTTGTAGATATTCATCTTGTCAGGTTGGTGTCAGTCTAGTACTCCTTAAAAAGGTAGATTTGATTCTGACTCCTTAGCATAAGGTGAGCAGAAGATAAATTTCATGGAAATTCCAAACTGTGATCCATCACGTACAATGTGAAAGGGCATGCCTCAGCTTTCCAACAAGTGGCTCTCTTTAGGATTGTAAACAGCATGTCCAGAGTAAAGCTATGAGGTAAGCCAAGCTGCCAACAATTGCTTTCTAACTATTTGAGAGCTGGGAAGAGAATGTAAAGGATAGTTCATCTTTATGAATCTTCAAGGGCTGGGAACTCTTCAAGCTGATGTATTTGATTTAAAATGAATTTTGACCGATTTTTTTGTTAATTTTTCACCATGTAGAAGGAGCAATAGTCAGACTATGGAAGAATGGGTTAATAGTTAATCTTCATGTCCTCTTTTAACAGCTATAATTTCGGGTTTTTTTGTATGTGGCAAAGAGAAATAAGAGGGACTGAACACATCTGAGCCTTTTGGAAAAGTCCTATTTTGTTATTCTAAAGTTCTCTTAATGTAAAAGAGACACCAGAATGTCATAGCCTTCTGTTTATCCCACTTAGAAAGCACAGCATATGCACAGTGTGGCTGGCTCCGCTTGTACTTCCTCATTCAGGGGAAGAGCATCATGGGGGAGGAGTGCGGTGGAAGGGAGTTATTTGCTATTTTATAAACTCAGAGAATCTGCAGAAGTAATTTAGACTCGTCTTACAGTTTGCTGGCTACTTTATCTCTAGTTGAAAAACAAAAACAAAACTACTTGCCATCTTGAAGACGACAGCTTTTCAATATCTGTTGTGTTTTGGAATGACAGTTTGCAGGTGGGAAATCTCTGAAATAATTTTTTGAATGTACTGTTTTGAATAATAGTTTGATGTTTAGGTTTTTCCCTAACAATACAACAATAATTAATACAACAACAGTAATTAGTTTTCATAGCATTTTGGTAATGGAGAGCATCTGCACCATTGGAAGACTGGTTACTCTTTAAACCACTTCTGGAAGGCTACCTGGTAAAAGCAAGTTTTGTATCTCAGACTATTCAGAACTGCTGATTACAGTTTCAAATTCTAAGTGTGAGCAAGTTTTTATGTTTGTCTGTGATTTGTTTATTTGTCTTGAAACTCTATGAAGAGTTTTCAGATACCCAAATGACTGCAGATAAAAGGCATTTTGATCTCTCCTAATTTTCTTTCAAAGATAAATGTTAATATCTATCATAGTATCTATCAAACTGTCAATGTGAGCCTATTCTCCTTTTACCAATAAAAGTTATTGATTTTAATTGTAATTGGTGCAAATTAAAAGCCAGTGATAAACTGCATACATTAATCCTATCTGTAGGTTTATATAAAGCATGGTGATTAGTTTACATGGTATACGAGGTTTTATACAAAGTACAAACACAAAACATGCCAAACTTCAGGAAAAGTAATATGAAAAAACTTTGCACTAAGATACAAATATTGCCACAGTAGGCAAGAAAATTGTTTCCCTTCACTTGAAGCAGCTTTTTCGCTTCTATTTATGTCTTGCTGGCATCAAGATTTTTGTTAAAAAGTTCAGATAGCTGTCAGGACAGGAAGTGATTGCAGCTAGACTTCCAAAAGGTAATTATTTGCAAAACAGTTAAGTCACTCAATAATGCAGGAGAGGAGTTTTGAAACTTCTTTTTAAAAAAGCTGGTGATCAGTGAACTCGAGGGAACAAAGAAAATAAGGGTTTGAATCCAAATGAAATCAGTAAGAGAAAAACGTGTGTGTATGTGTATTTATTACTGTACAAAGATTCTCTTCTAAGCTAACCTAAGGGTGTAAGCCTTGCATAACAATGGCTTCTTGTTTCCACGGGTGGGAAGAGTCTTGATGTCTGACTCACTGCGCAGAGAATGAAACTTGCCTCAGGATGAAGGACCATTTCAAAATCAGACCTTTCGTCACAGATGGGAACATTTCTGTTAATTTCCAATAATCCATCTTTGTAACCGTCGGGTTTGGTGGTATTTTCATTTGGAGTATTGTGAATAAATTCTTTAATTTGTGTTGATAATGTTTTCTGACCGGGTAGAATCCTTTGTTTGTGGGATAACCTGATGTGGCAGTCCTCAAAAAAGAAATACTGGGCGGCTGCTGCAGTTTTTGCCCTTGTAATACTGTTCTCCAAAGCATGCAGGAGAGAAAAGCAGAACTGCACAGAAGTGTTATTTACAGTGATAGAATTCTCGGGGGAACAAAATACTCTAATGGTTGCTGCTGGGAAAACTCTTAAGTATTTAGGAATATAACAGGGGACCATGTTTTTGCCCCCCAAATGTGTAACAATAGCTTTTAATTGTTTTTTTTTGATATGAACGTGTCTTTTAAGGATAAGTACTTTGAAAATTTTTGTTCAGTGAAATTACAGGGAAAATAATATGATGATGGATAATTGATGTTAAACAAACACTTTAATTCAGCTGTCTTCTGTAAACTGTGAATGGGAATTTGCATTAGCCTTGTTCTTCTTCAGCAAAATCACATTAGTTTATTTCTAAAGCAGAATCCAGTTCTAGCAGATACTTTGAAAACATATTTTTGTCAGGACTAAATTAGAATGACTGTTACTGTAAAACATCCCGTAAGGAGTATCGATAAAAGAAGAATTACTATAGGTGACAAAAATATCTTTACTTAAAAAAATGTTAGTCAAAAGCAGTAAGGCTTCTTTGGATTCCTTTCTGTTTATAAACTCAAAAGAGAATGTACAATATATTTCCTTAAACAGAAAAAAATAAGTTACACTGTAAAACTTTATGTACATGCATTTCCAGCAGTTATTACTGAATCTAGGGATCCTGTTCAGCCCTTAACTTTGCGTTTAAAAACTATGTTAAATTAATGTTGTAGAAGTTATAAACCGCAGCACATCAAAGTTGGTGAGAGTCTGAAATTTACAATGTTTGTCTTCTTAAACCTGAACATCATCTCAGTCTGTAATGATCAATTTTTTCCTTTGCTATGGGAGCTTCATTCATCAGCGCTGTAAATATTGTAGCTATGCATTTCTTCATAATTTCATCACTTATTCTGATCAGTAAGCCCCCTTTACAATCCCATGTGTCATGTCTATATCCCACTGATAGATTGGAATATTATATAAAAGAAAATCAGTCCTCACATAATAGGTTAGCATGCTATGATGCACCATGGAAGTTTGTATATTTGAAAACTGGAAAAAATGTTGCAGTAAATTTCTTCTGTCAACTGAAAATGGCAGAGGAGAGTGAGTATGACAAGTTTGTGTTGACTTTGAGATAACTGCAGACTGTCAATGTGATATAGCTAAGGAATGGAGATTCGCAGAATTAGATTGTGGTAAGCCTTGTGGTTTTTTTTTGTTTGTTTGTTTTTTGTTTTAAGCCTTGAGAAATAGGTCTCTGCGTCTTCCTCAGGTCACCACTGTTTATTTTGTCCCAGAGTCTTGAACAGAAAAATCCCATCACCAAACCCAAAAGCAGACAGTTGGCAGTTGTATTGAGCACGGTAGTCAACTTCTACTGGGTCACTATTTCCAAATTCCTTACCAGAATTTCCTTAAAAGATAGATGTTGCAGATCAGGAATTTATGTAAGCAAATGTCAAACAAATTTCTATCAGAAGTGCGTTACAAAAGACTTTAGAGTAGATGGCACTTGAAATAACTTTTGCCAGGACTCCTAACAGAAGGGTAGGTATTTCCACTGGAAGCACGATCCTTCTTCAGCAGCTGTAAGAACCAGACTGAGAATACAGGAGGAAATCTTTATTTGTTCAGGCTACATTTATCGCTGTTGAAGAGGCTGTTTCCCATCTGTTTTTTTTCCTATCTGGACTGCATCAAAAGAAGGGAGGCCAGCAGGGAGAGGGAGGTGTTTGTCCCCCCTCTACTCTGCCCTTCGGAGGCCCCATCTGGAGTACTGTGTCCAAGTCTGGGGCCCCCAGCCCAGAAATCATGTTGAGCAGTTGGAGTGGGTCCAGAGAAGGGCCATGAAGATGATCAGAGGGCTGGAGCACCTCTCCTATGAAAAAAGGCTGAGGGAACTGGGCTTGTTTAGCTTGGAGAAGAGAAGGCTCTGAGGGAACCTGATAGTGGCCTTACAATACTTAAAGGGAGCTTATAAGTAGGAGGGAAATCAACTTTTTACATGGTCTGATAGCGATAGGACAAATGGGAATGTTTTAAAACTGGAAGAGGGGCAATTTAGATTAGATGTTAGGGAAATATTTTACTGAGAGGGTGGTAAAGTGTTGGTACAGCCTGCCCCATTTCTGGAGATCTTCAAGGCAAGGCTGGATGTGGCTTTGGGCTTCCTGATTTAGTGGGTGGCAACCCTGCCCATGGCAGTGGGATTAGAATGATATTTGAGGTCCCTTCCAACCAAGGCCATTCTGTGATTCTGTTCTGGGAAGAAAACTGGGGACCAGTGTAATCATCTGATCCCTGCTGACTGATGATTTCAGTTACTGGACCGGATTGGACTGTATTGTAAACTAGTTAAATTAGGTGACACAAATCAGTATGGAGTCAGGGAAGATAATGACTCTACTCTTCTGCACTCTTCCTGTGCAGAATTACTTCTTTTGGAAGAAGAAAAGATGAAAGAGGTGTTTTGGCTATCACCAAAACACAAATGTCTGTGCAGCACACTGTAGCTTTCTGTCGCTGGTGATTTTCTTGACTCCAGTTCCTCACAAGGATCTTGGGTATGATCTCTGGTGTGTGGTTACATGGCTAAGCACTTTCTCATTGAGATGTAAGATGAGGTTTTAAAGCAAAATCCACTGATGTTTCCACCTTCCTTCAAGAATGGAGTTTCTTGTTAGCAGCAGTAAAAAGTTTCTTCTGTTTTAAGAAAAAAAGAAAAAAAATCTTCATTAGGAGGAAACTGAGGGTGCTTTTACCCACATTCAAGTTAGAAAACAGCTCCATCCCAAACTTCCAAATTGATTTGATAAAAGGAATTTAACACTGGCGGCCATCAGCCACATTATGTCAGGATTTTTCTTTACCCTATTTTACATGCTTCCAGACAACTATTTAAACAATTAGAAATCTTTGATGTCAAAGGCAGCAGCTTCTACAGTTGATTTTTTTTTTTTTTTAATATTTCTCTTTCTAAAAATAGAGGATATTGTGACTCTCTATATGGAATGAAAATCTGTATGCACCTTTACTTGGGTTTTGTGTTTGGACAAGAACACCCCTCTGGAAAGTGTTCAGATATGTGAATTATGGAACTGAAAGAGTCCACTTAAAATCTATAATTTGTCCCAGCAGAATACATCAATTTATTCCAAAATGAATTTGAAGTACAACTCCTTTGGCAAAGAGCAGCAGATACCGAAAACTAACAGTTTGGATGGTCTGTGTGTGCAGACTCTTCAGGTTTACAGCAATGTTTGTTCTTTATAAATCTTATTTAGAAACCCGTTTGACTAGTTTCATAAAGTTTCTATCAAATCATATCTGTTCCTTGGAGAGACCAGTCTGGTAGAAGCAGCCCAGAAAGTCTGTGTTTGTAAACATGTTCTTAAACTTGCAAACAGACAGATATACGTGGTTTAGCTAGAGGGAATGCAGATAGAAGAACTCTACAACCTGGGACACCTCGCCCTGGGTGTTGTGAAAAGCCAGTAATTCTCACAAATGTTCTGCTAGGGAAGATTTGAGATAGCAAAGGTTTCTCAAAGGTTTGAAATCCAAAGAAAGGTTACCGGTGTTTTACCTTGACAAGCAGGTATGCAACATGGTACTTGCTAAGTGCTGTGCTGGAAACTTCAGTTATGAGAGTGGACTTCGATGCATTTCTGGCCACTACATAGCTTAGAAGGTCAGCACAATGGCAGATAGACTGACCTGTGCTCCACTTTCATGGATGGCTTTTGAATCATGTATCAGTGAACAGCAATTATAGTCCAAGGAAAGCTAAAGATCACTTTTCAGGATGGAGACCACTCATTTGCTGTTGAAGCATGACGTTAGTAAGAGTCCTTGTCTACTCTTTAAAGGTTGGTCTTCTTACGGGACAGTTTAGGCTGTAATTATTTATTATCTGTGTTGCAGCAGCACCTAGTGGTTCAAATTAACATCAGGAACAAGCTTACACGCCCCGTAATGTCTCCTGGAAGGGCTTGCATTGAAAATATAATGGAAGTAGTAGGATAGGAAGCCAAGGCAAAGAGCAGTGAAATGTCTTATTAGTCACAACAGCAGGCTAGAGGTGGAACCAAGGAAAAAAGAGAGCTAAGTCTATAGATCTATACTACTATCTATATAGTGTTTAACTTCCCTTTAATGCAGATAGATGTTATTTCTGTGTAGCCCTTAGTAACTCAGTGCCTTTGGAAAATAGTTTTGTTGAATATAAATGTTTACTTTTATTCTTGGTTAGTCTATGGTCCTAACACTTTGACTGGCTATGGACAAATACTGCAGCTCAGCTCCTGTTGCCATATGTTACCTTCTGAAATTCAGAGCATGGTATTAGGATTGCTCACTGCATCCCAATGCACAATGTGTCTGTACTTGGCTCCTGTAAGACAGAGCTTCAGAAATGTATATTGTACATTTGTTAGTATTCGAGCTATGTTAACTTCCTGGAAAAGGATTGGTAAAGAGGGGATTAGTTAAAATTTCCAGATATATGAAAGACAAGAAAGTCATCAGGAGTAGTCAGCATGAATTCACCAAGGGGAAGTCATCACTGACCAACCTTGATAAACTTCTGTGATGAAGTGAATGGCCTGGCAAACAAGGGAAGAGCAGTGGATGTTGTGTACTGTGACATCAGTAAGACTTTCAACACTATCTCCGATAAAATCTTCATGGAGAAGTAAACAAAGCATGGGCTGAATGAGCTGACAGTGAGGTAGATTGAAAACAGTCACTGATCATTGAGTGGCATAAAGTCTAGGTGGAAACTGGGAACTAGTGGGTGTACCCCTTGGTTCAGTCCTCTTTAATATCTTCATTAATGGTCTGGATAATGGAGAAGAGCATGTGCTCAGAAATCTGCTGATGACAGTAGGAAATGGCTTATACCATAGATTTGGGCTGCCATCCAGAGGGACACGGATGGCCTGGAGAAATGGGCTGAGAGGCAATGATCCTTCCCCTGTGTATCTCCTGTGAGAAAAGGCTGAAGGAGCTGAGCCTGTTCAGCTTGGAGAAAGCTTGGGAGGTTAGCAATGTCTATAAATACCTGAAAGGAGGGTGCAAAGAGAGTAGAACCTGTCTCTCTCTGGTGTCCAATTCTGAGACAAGGAGCAGCGAGCACAAAGTGGAACACAGAAAGGTCCCTCTGAATACCAGGAATGCTTCTGTGCTGTGTAGGTGATGGACTGCTGGGACAGGCTGCCCAGAGGCCGTGGATTCTCTTCCTTGGAGAGCTACAAAAGCTTCCTGGATGTGGCCCTGGGTAGCCTGCTCTGGGTAACCCTGATTGAAGAGGGGTTGGACCGGATGAACCCAGAGGACCCTCCCAACATCAACCATTCTGTGATTCTATGAAATAATATGAACTTCTTTAATGGATTTTTATTTTTATGAGCTGTTTCTCTTACTCATTCATACAGGAAGTTCTTAAGACAACATTTTCAGTTCTCTGGAATCCTGAACAGCTTTAAGAGATTTTTTGATCAGAGCCTTGCATCTTATTGATGTCCCCAATTTTTTTTTGCTTGTAAAACAAAATTATGACAACAAAAGTCTTAACAGAGTTTAATCGTGATTCATTGGTCCTGGTGTTCAGATGCTTAGAAGATAGAAAATCTTCTAAGAAAATGGCTTTGGAGAAGTGGAATTGCAGATGGTTAACTAGCCTTTTGTTATGAAAAGTATAGGAGAATATTTGAATTAGTGTTGAGGGAGGAAAGAGGAAGGAAGATAAGATTATTAAAAAAAAATCATCTTTTTATTAGATCTTTTGGATGAGTTAATTACTTTGATTTACAGATTTCAGCTAAGCCATATTGTGTGAAGCGAGGAAGGAAAAATAATCAAGGACAGAAATAGGGGTTCTATGCTTGAGGCATAAATGTGGTATGCATGCAGTTCTTTTCTGTCATTTGTCTGAGGGTTGTTTTGCTTTACAAAAACCTTATATGTAACACATCATTCTCTGAAAAATTACAGCAATTCTTGTGTAGAACAACCTATAAAATTTGCCTAAAACAGTGGAGAAAAACAGGAGACAAATTTCACAGCAAGGATTATATTTTAAGTCCATCACATTCTTCTAAGGATATCCTCAGTGACAAAAGCAGGATGGTGCTTCCTGTTGAAATAACTATTTTTTTGGATGAGATAGAAGAAATTAATCTTTCAAGAATGTTGATAGAGCTCAAGTGATTTGATTAATAAAGCACTACTAGCATAATAAAGGAAATTACTTAGTATCTAAGAAATAACAAAATTTAAACTATACCACAAAAGAATAATATACAGATCTCACTTTCTGCCTATGTTTCTCTTGTCAAGCTTCCTACTCACTTGTTTGTCAGCTTTTTTCACACTCCTTTTTTTTCACTTTCTGTTCTGCAATATCAGTACATGGTGAAACCCATAAGAATTCATCTGCTGCTTTTTCCTATCCAGCAGTCACCTTTTTAGCTTGTCATATCCATGTCATTTTTTGCCATGTTGCCTATTGTGAATTAGTTGATTTTTTTTTTTTTTTTACTTTTGACTTTTCCATAACTTCTGACTGCTGGTCTGTGTCCAGAATTTGAGCTCTTTGCAACATGGATCATCCCTTCCTGAATGTCTGGAAAATACTAGCACGTTGTGGCCACAAACAAAAAACTCTAGGCTTAAAATCTAAGCCTGGTGGAGTTGGACAGCAGTCTCAGAAATACAGTTTGAATTTTGGGAGATCCTGTGTGGAGCCAGAAGTTGAACTTGGTGATCCTTGTGGGTCCCGTCTTGTGCAAGCGATTCTGTGGTTCTGAAATAATTTCTGGCAAGCAAAGATTAAGAGGAAGACTGAGATGAGTTGCTGTCTGGAAGACGTGAACTTCATTAGTCAACCCTGTTAAACTGAAGTCTTGTACTTTAATGTCAGGAAGAGGCTCTAATTTTACTTTCCTAGTGTACCTCTAGTAACTTTGTTATCACTTATGGGATGATTACTAGAAATTGAATATATCTGAAGTAATTTTCTCTTCTTGTTATTTCTTGCAGAATCACTGCAATATATAGTGAAATAGACTTTGTGATGAGAGAGACAGAGATGTATGCAGTAATAGATACCTTACTTTTGGCCTTTTTTCCAAGTTCAAAATAAAAAAGATTTCAACCAAGATTGGATAAATGTGCTAATTGCACCAAAATCAAGTTTGTTTACTACTTGCACCAACTACTCAGAAAACTGAATAAATTGTATTCATAGTGATGTATATGAGCTTGTGAGTAAAGGATTTGAAATAGCGAGTATCTGTGGCAAATATCTCCAGCTGCCATTGAAAGAAAGACTGTTTTTGAACTTCTATTGCTGTTGCACTTTCCTACCCCATAATACATTTGTATTGCTTGAAGTGTAGAATATATCTGAAGTTATGCAGCTTCCGGAACAAGAACTAGAAAAGCTGTATATGTTGGAGTTACTTTTCTTCTGTGGTCTGCTTCTCTACATTCAGTTCTCATTCTTATATAATCTTTTGATATCTATTAAAACTTTTAAAACTTGTGTATGGAAGTGTCATTTTTATACAATTCATCTTTTTATTTTTTTACTTAAAGTCTGAATTTCAAATGTGAATTCACTAGATGCCTAGTAATGGACAAAGTAATGAGGGTCAGGCAGATTTCTTACTGTTGCTGGACAGTGCATATAAACTCATCTGTTTCAGAAGTAATTTTTATCTCTGATTTCTAGATAAATTGTATAAATCAAACTCTATTTCTTGATTTTTCTCTCATTTAACAGAATTAATCTGTGTCAATCTTTAAGATCTGCATTCATTTTTAGTAAGAAACTACAAATACTGAAGTTGAAAACTATTTGGTACTGTAAACATTATTTCCAAACTGGTATATTAGAAACATGAGCTTACTTAATTTTATTTGCAATAAAGCTAAAAGAAATAAATTCAGAACTTTCAGTGAGCAGTAGCCATGTTTTTATTAATTTGATTCATAGATTCCTTGGTTTTGACCTTTGCTCTCTGAATAACCATATCAGATAGTCTGATGTGTCTGTTGGCCTGTGATAGGACCATTAATAACTTCTAGTGAGTTAGCATCACCATTTGAAATACTTCAGTTTAAATTAAAGGAGGTTTTTTGTGGCTCGCTTCTGAAGGACAGAGTTGAAGTAGACTTTACTACAAACATATGAACATAGAGACCAGAGGCTAGGAATGGAAAGATTTCAATTATGAAATATGGAAGACTGTAGTGCAGTTGAAAGAATTGCATGTGCATTGTCTTTGCATTGTGTTTGTTGCAGAGATGATGCGATGGGGGCCAATATATGTCTAATAATTACTTTCTTGAGTGGTTAAATGTTGAAGCTTATCTGAGAAAATTGGAAATGGTAAGACAGATGCTGAATCATTTTAAGTTAAATCTTTGATTTACTTGTTTCTCTGATTGGGTTACTACACCAAATGCTAGACATTGAGTACAGTACTTCGTGTTAATAAACTATTGAAATATGGGAATGTCCTTCTTTAACTGCATATGTCTACAGTTTCATTATTACAGTGCAATTTTTAAAGTTGCAATATTTGTAGAAAATAGCATTGTGAAGAAAAAATAAAATTATTAAAACCTAAGAGGCTAAAACCCAATGAAAAGGGACTATTTTGTAAATTAAAAAAAAAAAAAAGGATGAGTGGAAATCTTGAATAGTTAAGTGCTTGGGTGATGAATGACTAGCATTGGGTCTGCTAGGATTTCCTGCTATGCTGTTACACCCTGACTAGTGCAGATGATCCTGCCTTTCATGTAGGTTCTGACTGCACAGCTGGGCCTAGGACTCTGAAGCAGGCTGCCTTAGTGCACACAGCATGGGGTGCGCACTCCTCTGGTGACTGGGGGAGCGGATCCAAATGTACTTGTTCCTTCACCCTCTTTGTGATCCCAGTTAGGCAAGGAAGTACCAGAAGAACATGTAATTGGAGGTGCACAGTGGAGAACAAGGAGAGAAACAAATTCTTGAAATAAGCTTACTCATCTTTTTCAGAACAAAGAGGGAGGACTGCCTTTTTGTGCAGTATATGCCGTTGTTTTTGACTGTCTTTACTCCATGCCAATAGCTTAAATTTTTTACTACATGCCTGATTTTCTAGACAACTATCAGTGCAGTCAGGACACTTTTTTTCTAACAATTTATACAGTATTTTACATTACCACTTCACCTTAAATAGAGTTAATTTCCACTTCTGAATCAATCGTGTTATTTCAGTCATGCGTTAAGAAAGGTTATATGTTGCTATCATTATTTCAGAATTTGCCTGAACACACCAGAGTTTTTCTGTCACTAAGGATTTTTAATTTATGATAATGCCTGCTGTCTGCATGGGAACACACTGAGTGATCATGTAGTGGTATTATTGTGGCTATAAAATATACTAATTTTAACCTGGTGACAAATTGAAAACACCCACCCCTTTTTTCCTGCCAAGTTTTAACAAATATATTATAAAAGTAGGAAAATATACCACTGAGGTACCACTTGTTTCTTTTCTAGAGCATTAGTGAAAATGTGTCTGTGTGAATCTTTTGTCCAAACTTAAGTATCAACTTAAGTATCACAAAACTGTGTTCTGTGAGTCTTCTTAACAGAGGGAAATAGAGCAGTTACTGTTGAATTTGTTGGGGTAGTTCACATAAGTGAAGTCTGGAACTGTTGTCATTCATACATGATATGAGTTACAAAACCAGCTACGATGTTATTTTAAGGTCAGTTTAGAGGGGAGAGTTTTCTCTGCAAAAACAGCCTCTAGTGTTGATTTACCCCCTTTCTTCCTTTTTACTTCCACTTCTCTTCCTTCTCTTCTTACTGGAATGTATTTGTAGAAATTAGCCTGCTTCTGCTGTTTTATATAAAACCTCTTTATCATTTCAAACTAATTATTAGGCAAAAATACATTTTCCAGAGAGTAACTCAAGAGCCAAGTCGCTGAAGCCCATGTCTATTCCAGAAAGTTCAGCTATAGTTCACTTGAATATACATCATAGATATATCCATAACTTTTAGTTTATCAAGATAAAAACTAATCATCAAAGTAGACATTTATAGGCAGCAATTTGTTTGCTGGTATCAGACATTAAAGATTTTGGCAAAACAGTTAATTTTGAAAACAAAAGTGCAAACCTTTTTGTGGAGCTGCAATTTTTAGTTGTGCAAAGAAGTTCTCATGTGTGGTAAATCCTTTGAATCCAGCAGTCAGGCTGAGGTGAGATGTAGAACCCAGACTGGAAGCGAAGGGGTAGGGAAGGAGCTAGATGAAAGTTTGAAGTTAAACTGATACTGTTTCTTTAGATGTTTGTTACTACTGCAGTTCTTTGCTTTAACGCAGTACTTTCCTTCCCAAGATTTCACTCTTTGCAAAAGATACCAAATGGTATCTAGTGACAGTTTTCCAAGAGCAAATCTTGGTAAAATGAGCCAACTTTTCTGTGTTTTGAGATTTGAGTTTTGCAGTATATTAGACTTCTGCTTGTAAGAGAATGAAAAAGCCTCCATTGACCTGTCAGTGCTAGCTTTTCCTTGGTGTTGCTCAGATGTACTGTGAACTGATGCCATGACTTAAAGCCTGTCTGCCAGGTATAAATATTATTTTAGCAAGCTTACATAAAACTTTTCTGCAACTTTGACAACTTGATCCAAAACAAGAAGTACCAGGTCGCTGGCTGTGTGATGCAGTTCACCCAGTTTGCTTTATTTCAGAGTCTGATTCTTGGAGCCATCTGCAGGTATCTCACAAAAGGAGAGTTGGGCTACATTCATCCAGGCAAGCAGTAACTGAAATCCATGTCTCTCAACTTGTAATTTCCAGACTGTTCTTGAGAATGTAAGTTTTTGGGGTGATATTTAAATCCTTGCAAAACTATTTTATTAAATCATTTCTGAAAGATATGCATTCATTCCAGACCACTACTATGGCATGTTTGTTTTCTTCATTATGGGACTATTTTACTGTGTTAGTGCTGAACCATGTAGCCCTATCTCTGAGTTTTTGGAAAATAGCCGGTACACTATGGCAGAGCTCAGATTACAGGAAAAAAAACAGCAAGTTGTTGAAACAGAGAGCATAAAAGGTGGCAATGTAAAAGTTGATCGAGGCAAAGATTTTTTGGAGCCTTAATCTGGAACAGAGGTGCTACTGAGTGAATTACACACACAGAATCACAGAATTGTAGGGGTTAGAAGGGACCTCTGTTGATCACCTAGTTCAACACCTCACTAAAGCAGCTTCTGTTACCCACTGTTCATGCTTTCTAGCATATTCCGTTGGTAAGAAGGGTGTCCAATCCTGGCAACCAGTAAAAAGATTTTTGTGGAATTCATTACCTTTCAGCTTAGTAACAGGATTGCATTGGTACTTGGGCAGTTAGATATAATTCTTTAAAAAAGTTTGCTTGTAAACAATGATGCAGTGAAGGCTTCAAGTGACACTCATTTTTCTCCATCTGAAAGTGTTAGATAGGCTGAGCTTAGCATATCTGAGCTCACTGATGCAGGGATGATGTACATGATCAATAGCTGATCCTTTGGCACAGTGGAACATGTGTGCACAGACTTTTCTCTGGTGCTTGACCAATGCTGCGAAGAAGAATCTCAAATAAGAGTGCAACAACAATATCTCAAATCTCTATTTCAATTGGAAAGTATTTTTCTTTCCTCTGTAATGACAAACACAATGATAACAGCAGTCTTAGAAAAAAATAAATAAACCACATAATATCCGAGGAGAAAAAAGAAAACGTAGATTAAAAGATGAGGAGTCTACTGCAAGTCATTTTATTTTTGGAAGGTGACTAGGTGTTACAGCAATTGAGATCTTACTTAAAAATTTTTTTTTGTTTCAGCTTAGAACTTGCATTTACTCATCTTCTTCCTTCTGTCTAAATGATTTTTTTAATGATCTCAGGCTTCTCAGGGCGTCTGGCTTCACAGCATGCTGCAATCACCTTGCCTTTGGCCCTAAAGGCTGAGGAGTCCTCCAAAAATAAATGGGAAAAGCCAGAAGCTGTCTCCTCGGCTTAGCATTTTCTTTTAGCTTTGCTGAATGACTGGATTTGGTTGGTTCTGCTCTCCTAATGGTGTCTCTCCAGTGAGAGCTTCCCCCGGCAGCTGCTGCCTGCTGCTGTCTGCTGAGATGCATCCACTGTGATGCCAGGTGCAGCCTCAACCCTGCTGCCAGTTCCTCTTCTCTTCTTACTTACAAGGGCTTTTTAATTAGTTGTCCTGTGTAGTGTTGGCTTCTCGGCTAACTGTGTAGCATCAAGAACTGCCGAGAGCACAGTAATTCTGAGAACTCTTCCGAAGAAGTAAATGTATTTATTTTTCTTGCAGCTCTGTACTTAAAATCAAAGGAAACAGGCTGGTGGTTGAGAAACCTGTAAAACTCTGCAAATGCATAGGCAGATCATCAGTAGACATGTTTTTCTTTTTTCCCAACTACGTACGTGCCAGTTGCAAGGTTTGAGATAAACACTGCTTGTTTCTGTGCAACAGAGAAATGCAAATGCATTGTTGCAGAAGAAAATTACTTGCTTGTTATTTTAGGACTATGAGAAGGTATCTGATTAGCATTCTGTAATTCTGAATATTTGTATGGTTATATGTCAGCTCTTATCTATGGGCACACCCAAACTGTCCTGCTTGTGTGCACGGTAGCGAGCCATCTCTGTGCTGAAGAAGGAGAAGCAGCGTCCCCAGTGCCCCGGCTGCCCCTGCGGTGCTGTCGGCTTGGCTCAGGCTGCGCCCCGTTGGTCTGCTCCCCGTGTGAGCAGAGTGTGTTCGTGCAGGTGGTCACATACGTCTGTTAGTTTTTTCTGTTTTGTCTTTAAATTATTAACAGGGAGCTAATTTAATTCTTTATGCATCCATTTAGAACTGCAGAGAGTATCAGTGCGAAAAGATACTCTCTCAGCTTGTTTAATGTCATTACATACTCATTTTTTTAATGACAGAACTTCATCAAAGTCATAAGGGAAAACCCTCCTTCCTCTCAGCTGGAGTATGTAACGCTCTGGGGATTCGCAGCAGTTTCAGAAGACATCTTTCAAAGCTTTCAGAAAGTAAATAAGGTTCAGAACTCCTGCCTCACACAGAGTTTTGATTGCAATTTGTCTCTTTTCCAGATCATAGGATAGTTTTATTATTTACTGATCATAAACTGCCAATTAGAATGGATGGTTTTAGACCTGTGTGCCAGAAGCAATTTTTCATGTAGACACCTAAAAATATTTCTTTGAATATATTTTTTATGTCTCTTCCATTCTGTACTGAAGTTATGCTGAGATTTTGACAACGGGTCTTTTCTCTTGCTTGTTTCTGCTCTTAAAAAAAAAAAAAAAAAAAAAGAGAGAGAGGAAATAAGTAAAAATTTTAGAGGACGTCTAAAGATTTCTGTAACCTCTCCTCTCCAAACCTATAATAGAAACACAGAAGGTAATGTGGAAATTAATAACATCATAGAGTGGCTTAGGTGGGAAGGGACCTTAAAGGCAATCTAGTTCCAAGACCTTGCCAGGGCCAGGACTGCCACAATTCCTGGCTGGATAGCTGGGCCCGGAGCATGGTGAGCAATGGTGCACAGTTGAGTTGGAGACCAGGCACTAGCAGTGTACACCAGGTCAGTGTACGCCAGGGTCAGCACTGGGTACAGTGCTGGTCAGTGTCTGCATTGATGACTTGGGTGACAGGGCACAGTGTGCCCTCAGCAGGTCTGCCAGTAACACAAAACTGGGAAGAAAAGCTGATAATCAGAGCATTGTACTGCCATCCAGGGGACTGGGCAGGCTGGGGAAACAGGCTGACGGGAAGCTGAGGATGTTCAACATTGTGCCTATGGGGAGGAGCAGCCCCAGGGACTGGGACATGCCGGGGCACTCCATAGTAGAGCAGACTGACAGGAAAGGAGCTGGGGTGCGGGGGACACCGATCTGCCTGTGATCCAGCAGCCTGCCCTTGCTGCAGAGAAGGCCAGCAGTGTCCTGGGATGCGTTAGGAGAAGAACGGGTCAGGGGAAATGATTGTTCCCCTCAGTTCAGTATGAATGGGGCCACACCTGGTATGATTTTTTTTCCTCATACCTCCTAAAACAGATACAAGATACCATTCTAAGGGATGTGTGGTGAAATTGTTTTCACAGGTTAAGGAATTTGGTCATTGTAAATCTTTTGTGTTCTGTATGATCTGATGTCTAAATGAAAAAGAAGGAAGTAAGTTAGTCCTGCTGTAGCTTCTTGGCATCCCTGAAGACTGGCCATCCCAAAAGAGAATTAAATAAAGCCAAAGGAACTTAGCAAGAATAGCATATAATTGTTATTTCTGTGATTTACTATTTCTTTAGAACAACAAAAACAGAACCTAAAACAGAAAAAAAAGGAAAAAAAACAGGGAAGAACTGTACAGAAATTTTACTATTCTTGTAGTGAAAATGGTCTATTAAAAGGACCTATTCCTTGAACTTAAAGCCAACTGACGTCACTGATGACAAGACCTACATTGTACATACTGCTTTTGGATAAGAACTTTCTTCATCCTAACTCAACTCTTTAAAATATTTCTTGTTTCAATTTTACTGGTATAAGCAAAGACATTATTAAGTTTACAGTAATAACCAATAAAAAAAACAATAAAGTTCCTAGTATCTTGAGTTTATGTGAAAGTGTATGCAATAAAATAAGAAAACAGAGTTCTCCCATTATATTGTATTCTAGCACCCCTGCTCTGACTCCCTATATTGTTCTTGATTTCTGGGTTTGCTCTTCAGTAGCCATCTGTTCACTTCCCAAAATAGAACTGCTTGTCTCTCAGTTTAGAATTTTTCTCTTTATCCATTATACGTTTTTACTTCCCTTTGAATGAAACTTATTTTAATACTGTTCTGTTGTTTTAAATATGCTACTGAATCTTCATACAGTAAATAATTTAACACCAACTTTGAAATTCTTATTTATTGCAACACATTTTGTGATATTGAACATTGAATTCTTGTTTTTCTGTGTTTTCTGTTGGCTTAATTTTAAATATTTTTCTAAAAATTGTTTTATTTGGAAATAGTCAAATATTAAATCGTAACTATGCTAGCAAACTGAAAGGTGTTTTCACTTAATCACACAGGAGGTAATTCCAGTTACATCCCGTTTGCAGTGATTCAAGACCATGTACGTGTGTGTGTCTTGACTGACTGCTGCTGATGGGATAGCATGGATTGAGAGCCTTATCTCTGTAAGGGTACTAATTTGCCTCTCCTCTCTTCAACCATTGATTTTTCTCTTATTTATCATCTTACTATCTTTGACATCTCTAATTTTCTGTAATGACATCTCTGATTTTGCAAAATTTGTTTGAAGTTGGTTGTCAAGTTAAAAAAAAAAAGTATTTGGAAGGGGAAAAGAGTTGGGCACAGGGAGATGGATGGATAGCACTGAAGTAATTTCTATAGCCAAAAGCAGGCATCTTTGCTGAAGAAATTAAAAAATTCTTCAGTTTAATACCTATGTGTGGCAGTCAGAGCCTTTCTGTTAAAGTAATGCCAAAAACTTTATGCACTGTTTTAATTTTTAAATGTTGATGCTTTTAAAGTTTAGATGCCTTACACGGTTCTTACTCCTGGTAAAATTTTTTGGAGGAGCAAATGGCTCTTCTCAATGAACTGATGCAGCTGCAAATGTGGGCTTCTGTTGCTTAATAGTGATTATATTGGTAGCTTTAACTTAGGAGTTGAGATTTTGATTAAGATACTTAGCAGCATTTTCTACCTAAGTTTAAAGGTTATTGCTTCTGTAGACTCTCTGGAAATATTAAAATAATTAGTTTTCTCTGGACATGTGACACAGTGCCATTTAAACGTTGTTGCTTTTCTTTCATTTGTGAGTTGCAATGAGTTTCAGTACCAATTTTGTCTTACTTAGATGGGTTTTAATAGAACATTTCAAAATGTTCAAGACAAAATGTGGAAGGAGGAAGAATTTAGTTGCTCAAAGCTGTATTACAGATATTCTGTAGAGCACTCCATGAATCCATTCTAAATCATAGGATCGTTAAGGTTGAAAAAGACCACTAAGATCATCTAGTCCAGATGTCACCACCATGCCACTAAACCATGTTCCTAAGTGTCACTTCTACCCTTTTCTTGAACACCTCCAAGGACAGTGACTCAACTACCTCCCTGGGCAGCCTGTTCCAATACATTACCAGTCTTTCTGGTAAGAAATTTTTCCTAATACCTAGCCTGAAACTCCCCTGGTGCAACCTGAGGCTATTACCTCTTGTCTTATTGCTAGTTGAACTGCGAGAAGTTGCTGACCCCCACCTCACCACAACCTCCTTTCAGGTCATTGTAGAGGGCAATAATGTCTCCCCTGAGCCTCCTCTTCTCCAGACTGAACAATCCCAGTTCCCTCAGCTGTTCCCCTTAAGACTTGTGCTCCAGACTCCTCACAGCTTCATTGTCCTTCTCTGGACACCTTTTAGGGTCTCGATGTCTTTCTTGTAGCAAGGGGCACAAAACTGAACACAGCACTCGTGAGGTGTGGGCTCACCAGTGCTGAGTGCAGAGGGATGATGGCCTTCCTGCTAACTGCACTATTTCTGATATTGGCTACCTGGGTACCCTGCTGGCTCATGTTCAGTCGACTGTTCAAAAATACCCCCAGATCCTTTTCCTCCACACAGCTTTCCAGCCATTCTGCCCCAAGCCTCTAGCACTCGATGAGGATGTTGGTGTTAAATGAGCAGTTGCTTGTATATATGTAAGTTTACTGAAAAGTGTATTGGCCAGAATAACTGGCAGCAGTGGATCCTGCCCGCAGAGCCACAGGAGGGCTGTAGTTGGAAGGGACATTCGGAGCCATTTTGTCCAGCTCCCCTGGCTACTGGGCTGGCTTCCTCAGATGGCGACTCTACTCCAAGGAGCAGCAGAGAGTGGTGAGGTGTGTCAGGTAGTCCCTGAGGCAGTCAGATGTGGGCCTCAAGTCTCTGTTAGTACTGGCGTACAAGTTGGCTTTGGGACAATTCTAATGCTACTCTTGTGAATCTCTTTTATGAAAAAAATGTAAGTATTTTGCTATTTTCCTTTATTTGTATAAAAGAGCAAAAATCAGCTCTAAGTGCATTTTATTCACTATTTTATTGTGCTTTTTGATCTTTATTTTTCTTCTGAGTATTTGCATTTCTAAGGAGACGGACAGTAAATAGTCAGTATCATAGTCTCCTTTATTCTTAGGATGGATCATTCCTAGACCATATAAAGGATACTGGTGATAGACACTTTCTCCAGAAGCTTGATATCTGCAGGTTTTTTAATGTACAATTATAACATCTTTCTTGCATTTTCTTCCCTGTTGACTAGTAGGAAGGTTTTAGGTTTGATGCTAGTGGAATTTTTCTTTTTTTCTGAATTTTTTATTTCAGAGGAACAAAGCCTGCAAATCTGTCAAAGAATTAATATTATTGAATGATATCAGTGGCATAAAAAAATGTGTGTCATCCTTGTACTGCAGAACATCTTTGAGTACAGAGCGTGAGATGAGATACACTTAGTTTGTTAAGTTGTTCAGGGAGGATATAGCTGAGTTTCAGTATGTTTAGAATCATAAGCAACGTACTGAATTCTGCTATCTTTTCCCAGAAATACCTTTTTTCTAGTCTGTAGTTGCTGTTCTTGGTTGCAATATCCTTCCACAACCCATAAAAGTTTTAACCAGATGTGTCCATTGCTTTTGAGGCCAATTTGGCTCTGTTGCAGTAGTACAGACACTGGAGAGTTTTTTTTTAGTTTAACTCTTTGCTGTATTTGTGTGTTTTGTACCTCTCCTGAGATAAGACAGTATAGCAGCAATGTACTTTTTACAGGTTTGATGATTATTTTTTTGACAGCGGCTTTAACTATCAATTCAACCCATAAGATCTTCCATATCTTACCACAATGTAAAAAGTGCTAAGACAGACTTATTCTTGCAAATCTACGTACTTACTAATTTGGAGGAATGTCCTATTTTTCCTTGGAATGTGGTAGCCATCCTAAAACACAGTGAGGAAATCACAAATCCTCCTCTCAGTTTAGACTGTTGCAAGTAGGCTCAGCAGAAAGCACAAAACACATCAAAATACAGATCATAAGGAGATACAATGCACATCTTGGTTGTTGCCATCATTGCTTTTGTGGAAAAAAATCCTCACTGTGGCATGGTAACAGCTGACTGTGTTGTGTGATAATTCTCTTTAAGGTGGCATTTAGAACTGTTCTGAGCTGAAGAGCAGAAGTGCTGTCTTCCAGCTTGGTGAAATGTTCACAAATTAAACAGCCAGCATGGGTTTGTGAAGGGCAGATCCTGCTTGACCAACCTGATCTCCTTCTATGATCAAGTGACCTGCCTGGTGGATGAGGAAAAGACTGTTGATGTGGTCTGCCTAGACTTAAGCAAAGCCTTTGACACTGTCTCCCACAGTATTCTCCTGGAGAAGCTGGCAACCCATGGCTTGGACAGGTACACCCTTTGCTGGATAAGGAGCTGGCTGGAGGGCCAGGCCCAGAAAGTGGTGGTGAATGGAGTTAAATCCAGCTGGTGACCGGTCACGAGCGGCGTTCCCCAGGGGTCGGTGCTGGGGCCTGTCCTCTTCCATATCTTTATTGATGACCCGGATGAGGGCATTGAGTGCACCCTCAGTAAGTTTGCAGACGACACCAAGCTGGCAGGAAGTGTCAATCTGCCTGGGGGTGGTGAGGCCCTACAGAGAGATCTGGACAGGCTGGATCTCTGGGCTGAAGCCAACGGGATGAGGTTCAACAAGACCAAGTGCCGGGTCCTGCACTTTGACCGCAACAACCCCAGGCAATGCTACAGGCTTGAGGCAGATTGGCTGGAAGACTGTGTGGAAGAAACAGACCTGGGGGTGTTGGTTGATGCTTGGCTGAACATGAGCCAGCAGTGTGCCCAGGTGGCCAAGAAGGCCAACGGCATCCTGGCTTGTATCAGAAATAGCGTTGCCAGTAGGGTCGCCGGAGTTCGGTAACATAGGAGTAAGGAAGTACTTGTCCCTCTGTACTCAGCACTGGTGAGGCCGCACCTCAAGTACTGTGTCCAGTACTGGACTGGGCCCCTCACTGCAAGAAGGACATTAAGGCCCTGGAGCATGCCCAGAGGAGGGCGGCAAAGCTGGTGAGGGGTCTGGAGCACAAGTCTTATGAGGAGGGGCTGAGGGAGCTGTTCAGTCTGGAGAAGAGGAGGCTCAGGGGAGACCTCATCACTCTCTATAACTACTTGAAGGGAGGTTGTAGTGAGCTGGGAGTTGGCCTCTTCTCTCTTGTAACTAGTGACAGGTCGAAGGGGAATGGCCTCAAATTGCGCCAGGGGCGATTCAGGCTGGACATTAGGAAGTACTACTTTTCTGAAAGAGTGGTCAGGCGCTGGAATGGGCTGCCCAGGGAGGTGGTTGAGTCACCGTCCCTGGAGGTGTTCAAGAAACGTTTAGCTGTTGTGTTGAGAGACATGGTTTAGTGGGGTTATAGTGGTGGTAGGTGGACGGTTGGAATGGATGATCTTGTAGGGCTTTTCCAACCTTGCTAATTCTATGATTCTAAATGGGAATGCCACAAACTGCCATTTCTTCAAAACAAAGATAAAAACATTTCAACTATTTCAACAATTTTGCAAGCTACTGGGCTGAAATAAGAGTTTATGAACAGGAGGTGTTCAGATGTTCCCTGCAAACTGTTCCCAGCCTGACTCTGCCTGTACAGAAGAGGAGATCCTTTAGCAGCCAGGATGCACCTATGTTGGTGGCTGGTTCCTCTGATCCCTCAATAGGTACATGCAGAAGAAAACAGGAAGACCAAAGGGAGGGAAGATCTCTGGACTGACAATATAGGAAATTAGAGGCCTGAAATTAAATTCTTATATACTAGCTTTATTTCTCTCCATAGAGATATTTAAAATGCAAGGGAGAAAATGCAGTAGACAAAATAGGGGAACAAAATGGACTGGCATAATGAAGAAGGAATATTCAAGAAAAGAGTCACTCACTTTATTATCAAAATCCTCAGTTACTTTTCCAGTAAAACAAACAAAAAAAACCAAAACAACTGGAAGTATCCTGGTGCTTGAATGCCTTACTAACTGGAGGTAATCCTGCTACCTAGAGAGTTCTCAATAATGCTGTGGTGTCTATACAGTACTTTGTGCTTGGTTGCCTTTTTAAATAGATTTACTGGCTTTCAGATGTTTTAGAAAATATTATGGCACCCTATTTGTGGCAAAGTACATTTCGGATGTTTAGAAAATCTTTTAGAATGCTATTTATAGAATCTTAATTTATGTAGTAGCTTACCATCTACCTGTTTTTAACATCTGACAAAATTCCTGTACTTGCATTCTGTAGGCCTTCCTGCTCCGTTTGTTTTTATGTAGCACTATGAAATGTGATGGTTGCCTGAAAGCAGCAATTCTGAAAGGAAGGCAATGCTTCTGCTGGCTGTTCTAAAAGCAAGGCAGATCATACAAATTATTTTAATAGGAAATTCATACAAGTTCACATCTTGTTGATTATCTTGCACAATGTAGCTAGAGGCTGTAAATGCTAATGGTATCCAATGTTAATGGCTTTTCTTTCTCAGTTTTAGAAGCCAAATTTTTACATTAAATCTTACATTAAATATGAAACAGAAGCCTGTTTATAGAATCATAGAATAATTGAGGTTGTAAGGTCAGCTAGTCCAGTCCCCTGCACAAAGCAAGTCTGCTGAGATCAGGTTACTGGATGAGTCCTCCAGAGTCTTGACCTCCGCTAAGGATCATTTTATAGACATTGTATACAATTTTACATATGTAAACATGTAATTATTTATATAAAGTCAGAATTAAGAGGGAAAAAGTGTTACAAAGGTCTTTCTTTGAAAAAGCTAGTATTTTGTTGGAAAGCTTAAATTAGGATTTGTTTATAAATGTGAGGTGTAATCCTTGTTCTATCATTTCTGCAGTCAGCAGTACAAAAAATATCTTTCCCCTAATGATGAGAACTATTAATTTTTATTTGATCAATTCTTTTTGAAACACTAAATGCCATTTTTTCTGATAAAATATGTTCCATTTCTCATTCTTGCTCAATTCCTCCTGCTTAAGGTTTTATACAAGTGGTTCTCTCTGAGTAATTAGCAAGAATTCAGCACAGTTGATTTACAATATCTGCTACGATTTTGTAATTTACTTCTGCAGATACACAGAAGTGAGTAGTGAAAAATGGGAATTCATGAAATTTGCATACCAAACCTGCTTTTTCATGCATACCTGTAAATTGTAAGACTGCCTTTTTTATTTTTTTTGAAAAGAATTTCTGGAGGGTCACAAGAGCCTGTTACTTGCCACTGCTATGGGTCTATTGAATGAGCCCAGGTGACAACCTATGCAGCCTTCATAATGGAGAGAGCTGCACATACACTGCCTGTGAGCATGTGTCAGAGCCTGTAGTCCCAAGTACTGCAGCATGCCAGTAGGCAAGAGCACCAAGCCCGGTGGGTCAGGGGCCTGCATTTGCAGGGAATGCTGTTTCTGTGGGCGCAGATGATGGGCACCTCCTCAGACCTCTGCTGCTCTGTCTGCTTTCTGGAGCTGTTGCCTCACCTGGGTGTGCAGGGCTGCTTCTGATTGCCCCTTGCTACAAATGTGGAGTCTGCTGGGTTTCTTTTGTGCTGCTGGAAATTGAAAAGGAGGTTAGAGGAGCAAGTGTTTACAAGGGGTGTTATTCTCCTACAGATGCCAAAATGTCGTGCTGCAGTCCTGACAGCAGATTGATTTGATTGCCAGTATAAGGCAGCGTATTAGAGCTGACAGGCTGTATAGGTTTTAAAGACTTCTCCATTTTGTTGCTTGCTTCAGGCTGAGACTGAAATATTGTTAAAGATTTGGAATCAGCCAAGAGAGGGAACTAAAGGCTAAGTGCAAGTAGTCAAATATCAGACAAGATTATCTCCAGTGAAAATTATTTTCTGTTAAAGGGTAAAAAAAAAAAAAAAAAGATACTGTGTTTTTTTAACAGTATACAAATAGGGACAGCAGTAAGATGACAACATTTGTACACTGCAAACATGTAGTTGGGAATAGAAAAGGCTGTGAGTCACTGTGAGGAGACTAAGGTAAGTGAGTAGCATAGTTATGACACAAAATCATGTTTAGGTAGCAAAAACAAATGGGAGGAATAATCTTAGCTGCTTGCTCCTTTAGTGATTCTAATTTCATTGTAACTAATAAGGAATGCAATTTTGAGCTTGGCTAATATCCAGTAGCTCGGAAAGAATAGAGAACAAATAGCTAGGAGTTTGAAAACATGGAAGAATGTTCACAGAAAGAAACTTGGACATAGCACTCTCTGAGGTCCAGTCCTCCAGGGTGAGAGCTGTACAGTGCAGGAGGGCACTCCCATTTGCTGTTTCGCACAAAAAAACCCTGAAGACCTGCAATTAAAGAAAGGAAATTCTAAGCTAATACATTATTTTAATGCAATGCATGATTTGTCTCTTAAAAGCATTGTATTAAAATACGTAAAGTTAGCTGAGATGTATCTATCTGGTGTTTCATGACCTAGGCTTAGGTAGTGGCATTTGAGCGTATTAAGCGAGTGAAGGCTGCTCAGGATGTGCCTATGTGCTGGTCCTGCCACATCCAGGCTGGCCCTGGTGCTGTATTGCTGCCTTCAGATAGGGGGCTTCTCAGTTTGTTTGTTTGTTTGTTTGTTTGTTTTTTAACTCCTCCTCTCCCCTTTCTTACGTGTACTGACCTTCTATCTTTTTCCTCTCCTTCCTAGATTTTTTTTCTTTGCAGTTTACAGTCAAGAAGGTGCAACAAAATCTTCCTATTGGAAGTGCTTGTTAAAAACAATTTATTTCCAATGAAAAGTAAGGGGTCCAAAAAGAAGCATTCCATCAAGAATTCAATATTCATCACTTCGAGGAAGTTAATTTTTTTTAATGAGTGCAAACAATTACAGATATTGATAATGTGACATCTCCAAATATTTGAATGTCCCTAATGTCTTGAGGTTTTCCTTGTGAAATTCACCTCTTCACTTTACAGAAGACTGCGTATTTAAGTTCAGGCTTGTTAGGCATGAAATGAATATTAGATTAAAACCCAATACAGTATTTAAAGTCTTAAGGCCACACAAATATTGTGAAATTTAAGCAATAAAAGATCTGAAAGAGCCATAATCTATTAGATCCATGGAAAAAATAGCTCATTAATTGCTGCTAGAAAATGCAAGAAACCTTGGTGGGGGGAGAGGGCATTTAGAGGTTGGTAGCCTTCAGAGAAGCTCTCATGTAAATTTTACAGCATTACCAACTGTGGCATAGCTGGTCTCCTGTGTTCAAGAATTCCTTTGTTATCTAATCTATTACTGAATCTGTTTATCACCAGTTGGGGCAACTTCTTTGCTGCACAGAAAGATTATTCATGAGATTTCAGCCTTCTGCCTCATGGAAAACTTACTCTTTTTCTTACACTTTTTTTCCTGTACAACACCATACTTCTTCTCATGTTTATTCTGCTGATGTATTTGTATAAACACATCAACTACAACCATATAATGCTTTCATTTTGCTAAACTAATCAAGGAGGCTTTTTTCATCTCCTTTAAGATGTGTTTCTTCATCATTTTAGTAGCCCTTCCTTGCATTTGGCTTACAGGTGATGTTATTTCTTCCTTGTGTTTTCTGGAAAAGAAAAAAAAAACATTCTCTTTTTTTAATGTTTCAAATTATTTCTGGCTTATTATCACACCATTTTTCACTGGGTCACCTGAACATTTCTCATCTGCTGTCTTTCCAGAAGATGAGCTTCTTTTTTTTTATAGTAGTAGTTCTTTGTCAATCTTAGTCAGTCTTTGGCACTTCGTAGTATTTCGTCTGAAGGGAAGGGAAGGAAGTCTTGTTCTGCTCTGCAATCCAGTGATGTGTAGCTTGAAGAGCCTGCTATGGGATGTCCTTAAAGGTGACTTCTTGGAAAAAATATTTATGCTACGCATAATTATATTTAATGTTTTCCGTATTTCAGTGTATGACCAAAACTTGTAAAACCAAAGCACACACTAGAAACATTTATCAGGTGTGAATGCCAGATGTATGCAGGAAGTCCAACTAATCGTTACAGTACTTTTGTATTTAAAATCTGTGAAATGACAGCTGAAAGTTTGTCTTCTCTGCCAACCTCTATCTGGTCAGAGGATATGGTTAAATGTATTGTAGTGGAGTTTGCTGATGTGGCAGAGGACACTTACATTGGGTGGTTTTTGGTGAATTCAGTTAACCAGGCTAAAATGACTTTATTCTTGCTTCTGTCTACTGAGAATTTATATTTGGGAGTGGATTATAATATATAAGTTGAAATTGCGTCTAATCTTGATAATATAGCTTGTTCTAAATGCCCAGGGGAAATTAACATCACTGAGCTGGGGCTTTTTTATTTCAAACAGGCTAATCTCAGCAGTGTAATGTCTTTCATCTGCAGAGTTCATCTCATAGCTTATGAAAGTGGCATTTATCTTTGTTTTCCTATCATATGTTAGAAACTGGCTGCGAGTTTGTACCCAGAGAATGGTGGTGGCTTAATGTCTGAATGGAGATCAGTGACGAGTGCCATTAATGACATCGACAGTGGGATTGAGTGCACCTCAGCAAGTTTGTGGATGACCCCAAGCTGTGTGGTGCAGTCAGCATGCCTGAGAGATGGGATGCTGTCCAGAGGGACCTAGACAGACTTGAGCAGTGGGCCCAGGAGAACTTCAGCCTGGAGAAGTTCTGGGGGACTTAGTAGTGGCCTTCCAGTACCTGAAGGAGACCTACAGGAAACCTGGGGAGGGACTTCTTATAAGGGCAAATAGCAACAGGATGAGGGGAAATGGCTTTAAACTGGAAGACGGTAGATTTTGACTAGATGTTAGGAGGAAGTTCTTCACTGTGAGGGTGGTGAGACACTGGAACAGGTTGCCCAGAGAGGTTGTGGATGCCCCCACCCTGTAGGTATTCACAGCCAGGCTGGAAGGGGCTTTGAGCAACCTGGTGGGAGGTACCCCTGCCTATAGCAGAGGGGCTGGAACAAGACGATCTTAAAGGTCCCTTCCGACCCAAACCATTCTGTGATACAGTGAAGGGTGGTGAGGCTCCGGCACAGGTTGCTCAGAGAGGTGGTGGATGCCCCGTCTTTGGAGGTACTCAGTGTCAGGCTGGATTGGGCTCTGAGTACCCTGACCTAGCTGTGGGTGTTGTTTCTTACAGTAAGGATTCCCACTAGGCAATAGTGAGTTCTCAGGAAACTAGCCTGCATTATTTTTGATACTCACACACAACGTATTTTTGTAGAAGTTACAAGCATTTGCAATTTGCAGGCAGACGAGCAGTTCCTTTCGTTCTATAAAAATGTCACAAAGATTTGTGTGCAGAGATGCAAATAGCATGCTCTTATAATTAATTTTCTATCTTCTGCAATAGATCTGGTGAAGGTGCTACAAAAAATTTCTCCAATTTGCCATTTGTTTTTATGTATGTTTTCTGTTTGACATGCAGTCACTTGAAAAAAATGACAGTAACAGAGAAAAAAGGGTTCAGGCAGGATATTAATCTCTGATGTTACTGATTATGGGACAGGCAAGATGCCTTAAATGTATTTTAATGGTAGGAGCATCCATCTTTACATTCATAAGGTATGCCTATAGGACAGGAATTCTGTGTCTGCAGGAGAATAGGCTTTTAAGGAAAGATATTCTGATGTCTGAGAAAAAACAGTTACCTTTCACATCCTAAAACCTAAGAAACAGTTTTTTGTTATGTTTTGAAGTCAACCATTTATACAACTTTAATAGTTAAAAGTGATTTCTTGCAACATTGCTTATAAAAGCAAATTATTAGAATCTTGTTCATATATTCAAAAATGTTTGGACAGAACCACTTAAATCTGAAACAAACACTGCATAAAATAACCACTTTTACAAGTTTTGGGGACTTAAAAATAATTTAAATTTTGAAACAAGGCAGTAAAATCTTGGGCTGTGTGTTCATTCAAGTGTTGCATTCAAAATTCTCTCCGATTGCTCTTTAAACACGGGAAGCTAGGTGTGCCCTTTGTGTATGTGGTTTAATTTGTAGCAGTGATGCAGTTTCCTCCTGCCTTTTTTTCCCCTTAGGCCTTAAAGTACGCTTGATCTTGCCTGATCATTCTGACCTTTTTGCTATACCATCAAACACAGTTTCACCTGCTGTCTTGTTTAAAGTAAATAGCTTTCATTTCCATCAGAGTATGCCATTTTAAAAACAGATGCAGTGTTGATTTACGGTTTCCTAAGCACTGAGAAATGCTTTAACAGCTTTGGTTGATTGTTTCAACCCCATGTTTACTGTGAACGTTTGTTTTTTCCTCTGTGCCAGAGTTTGCAAGGGTGTGAGGGAGTGTGGCTATGCTTCTACATGGGTTGGTGAAGCGCTCTGAAGCGTTCCTGCGAGAGCTGTTTGTCCAGTGCCATTCTGCTGAGTTATTTCGTACACTGGAAACTCCTGTTGCTGTTAATGCCAGAGATTTAACCGGTGATTATAGTCAAATGTTGTTTTTCAGAAATTTAGTTTTGTTGAATATTAACCAAAATGTTGGAACTTCTTGATTCTTGAAAGTGGGTTTGAAATTTCTGAGATTTAGCTGAGGCATCAGTGTTTTTTGATTCTGGCTGGTAGGCTAAGAAGAAGCTTGCTTGCAAATTAGCAGCTTCTCAGTGTTCTGACTCTACTACAATAAAAAAAAAAAAAGAGGAGATACAGTTAAGACCTTTTTCGAAGTGTACAGATACTTGATTTGTGTTCAGTTAGTCTTTTCAACTAACTTTGCCAACTAAAGGGAAGCTTAGAAGTTTTCATGTTCATTTATAAAAATGGTATATATAATATTATAATTAAGTTTAAGTAAGAAAAAGACAGCCTTTGTCAAATGTAGGTTTTCATTTTAAATGTTTATTTCAGACACATCTTGTTTTATAAACTGCTCATATTATATACAGACAAATAATGGGCACTTTTACTGATGAAATAATTTTATGTTATTTTTTTCTTCGCTTTTAAGGAAAATTTTATACCAGTTGTCACACCTTCAGTTGATTACTTTCAATGAGGAAATATGGAGAAAACAGTAGAAAAAAACTGCATCACATTTAGATTAAATCTTTAATGCTTTAGAAATGCTTGATTTATCAGTAGTGGAAAAAGACATGGTGACCACCATTGTTATTTGTGCTGCATAGAGACATATCATTATGTCAGTCATTTAGGATTTAACCAGTAGTGAGAATATTGTGCTTCCTCTCGTTGCTGAACTTGACAAGAGATAAATACAAGCTAGACCTCTTGGCTTATGGGACTCTTTTTTTCACATAAAATCTACAGTATAGGCTGTTGGCGATTCTGCTGATCTCTGACTTGCTCCTTTAGCTCAGTGGTTTGAGATTTTTTAAATGCAGTAGTGGACAAGGAAATTAAAGATTTCTGAAGGCCCAGGGTGTTGAAGGGGGAGCTTCAGTCACCTACATTGCTCTTGCTGCTCGCTGCAGTTAAATTCCAGTTTACTGGAAGTGAGATTGCCTCTGGAGGAACGGGCCAGGAGTCCTGGATGTGCTGCTGGATCTGCAGCTACAGTTTACCTGAAGGTGTGTGACAGTTGCCTCAAAGACAAGAGCTTCCTCATGGCTTTGGTATGGGATGTCCTGAGGGGCTTTCCAGGACCACTTGTTGTTACAGTGTTGAGGAGCAGAGTGAGTAAACTTTGAAGTTACTGCCGCATACTGTTAGCTGTGAGGCTGTGTGAGAGAGCTGTAGTTGGTACCTGTTCCCAGATACCCTCGCCCCTTCTGGAGGCCCTTCCTCCAGCTCCTCTGTTTCCTAGAAGCCTGACAGACTGTGGGCTGCTGAGGTGTGTAGGAAGCTGGGGGTAGAGCTATCACAGTGTGCATTTTACTCTGTGTAAATAAAGAACATATTTTAGGAATGATGTGCATTTTTTACAGTATTGATGGTGCACGTAAATGCTCATGGATGTAAATCAGAGAAAGAGTCTCTTGCATTTAGAGAGCAGTAGGAACACATGCTTTTGCAGATGGTTTTAAATGCATTCCCTTTCATCAACTGTAAGCGAGGCTCCATTCAAAATCAGAAAGTGAGCAGTATTGCATTTCTTATGAGCTTTACTCAGTCTGGCAGGTTACCTTGATAACTAGGGGAAATTGCTCTTTACATTGATTTTGTCATGTCGCAACCTCTGTGTTTTTCAGAAAGTTTTGGTATACTCAGAAGTAACTATAATTCCTTTGAACTGATGCTGATTTATTACAGTGCTTGTGCTACTACTTTATTTCCAACTCTCAAATTGACTGTCCCGTTAAGAGAAGTGTGTCCACGTTTGAACAGATTACACGTGCTGAGGCTAATAACAAACATAAAGGAGTTTCAGAGCATAATCACCACTTTTTTAATAACCAAAACACATTAATACTCTTTTAAACTTTTTTTTGCAATTTCTTTAATTTTTCCAGTAAATAGAGCTGTTGAACTTTCTGTGTTGATTAAAAACATAGCAACTCACTCCTGATTTGCTGAAGAATACAGAACACTGCATGATTAAGGATTTTCCTCATACGTATATCGATATCTGCACATACAGTGTTGTGTTTGAGACTTACTGTACTCAGAGATGTAGAAGTCTTAAGGACACCAGCTTGTAACCATTTATTTCTTTGTATATTGTGATAGATTGTTTATCACTTTCCATTGAACTGATTTACCTTAAAATTAGTTGAAATGTCACTGAAAATCAGACCTTACATGTGAATGTCAAATTACACTTAACACCAAAAAACGTCAACTGATCAGTAGAGCCACATTTCATTTTTAAATTTCCACCTCCTTTGTTTCTCTGTTTTGTTTTGTTTTGTTTTAATTTTATTTCTATTTTTTTTAGTGAGTGACAGTTGCTTCAGGAACCTTGCCGAGGATCGTAGTGGGATAAACCTTAAAGATCTGGTCCAAGACCCTTCTTTGTGAGTATCTGGCTCTTATTGCTAAGCAAAGAAAAACTTCATAATATCATTGTGAGTAGTTTTGTAATTATATCAGTAGTATTATGATGAAGTACAGTTACTGCTTTAATGATAATATGCTTGCTAAGTTGTTAGACTTCAGTACAGGCACATATTATTAAAACCATGTTTTCTACCTACTTCTGATCATGAACTAACATCAAGTGAGCATATACAGTAAAGGGTACAAAGAGCATTCATCAGAGGAAACAGATTGTGCATTCTGGTATTTCTGCGGAGGAAGAGTGTGTACAAAGTCACTCCTCTGCTGAAGATCAAACCACATATAAATTAGTAGATTACTAACTAATTATGTTATTGCCAGTTATTTTTAAATACAGCTGATATTCATTTATTTTTCCACTACTTATTTTTGAATGCACAAGCATATGATCTTCCTTTTCGGCATGGAAGACTAGTGGTCTTCATCTCAGTATGATATCTTCCTCTAAAATAAACTTCAGTCTCATGAGCTCTGAGCAAGACTTGACATTTTGTCAAACTTTTGGTTTTTTTCTTCAGTTAACTTCAGTACTGACTGAAAATTTTGTTGCTAATGTGCACAGGTGTACCATCTGTTGTAGAAAAAAAGGAAGAAGGGGACAAAATTACATCTCCTTAACAAGAGTGATAGTGCACTCTACAGTTGGTCCTAATGTGATGGGCATTTATGCTAGCAGCACACATTCTTTAGTAGTTGTTGAAAAGGAGTAGAAAATAGAGCGTATTTGACATCTTGTTTCAGTTACAGGGGATTTTTAGTAATTGAGGTAGATGCAGAATTTGTTTTGCCACGTTGATAAAGATAAATGACATACATGTGTATATACATGCATTCTTGGAAAATTTATACGTACTATGTTTAATTTTTGATAATTAATGGAAGTACAGTGGATAAGTAGAATTGTTGCTTGAGATTGACTGAATGCAATAAGTACATTTTTAATAATTACTATCTAAGTGTCAAAATCAAGACTAATTCAAAAGACTTCATTTTCAACCAGAATTTGTCTTCAAGGTGTTTTAATTTCCCTTTGATAATTATATCTGTTGTCTTGTACTGCTAGTGGGCTTCTATGCTACCCTGTTTTGGTTTTGCACCTGTGGAGGTACTTTCAGAAAGGATGGATTGTGTTTTGTGTTGAATGATGATTTTCCTTCTTGGCTATTTACAAAAATGATGAAAATCTTCTAGCTTCCTTCCCTGACCGTAACTTACATGAAGAATGTTGTAATAGGTTATTGTAATCTACAAAATAAATTCAATGTATTTCTGTTGCTCGCAGCATAGAAGCATAAGTGACTGCAAAGTGCCCTTTTTGTCACTCACATTGAAAGATGGAATAAAGTCAGAAAACATCTGCTAGTTCTCAAGGACTGTTGAATGCAAGAAAAGTTCTTTCTGGAATCACAGTATCATAGAATGGCTTAGGTTGGAAGGGACCTTAAAGCACATCCAGTTCCAATCCCCTGCCATGGACAGGGTTGCTACCCACTAGATCAGGCTGCCCAAGGCCCCATCCAAGAGGAGAGGGCCTTGAACACCACCAAGGATGGAGCATCCACAGCTTCTTTGGGCAACTCCCTGTAGGGGTATATATACTTGGTTTTGTCTTTACAGGTGGACATTACAGTTTATTGCTGAGTACATGTTAAGAGATCTTGCAAAATGTGTAATTGCATGAGTGAATCTTCAAAGGTAAAGAAACTTTCCAAGTAAGGCTGTATTGTTCAGCCCGGTCTTTTGTAGCGGACTCTTCAGGTGCCACGGTTTCTGAATCCTTTATGATGCAAGAGTAATACAAAAGGACTATATGGGGTTGAAGAATTACAGTGTCAGTTGAAAACATGTTTTAGCCTTTTCTGAAATTGAATGAAGTTTAATTAAAAGCTTTAGAGTATTTGGCTAAAATTTTCACCTAAATTGATAGCTGAAATAACAAAATAACATTTAGTTCATCCTCTTGACAGTTGAATATCTACAGTTCAGGATTTCTTTGGTGTTTGTTCACTTTGACTGTAGATCAACTGCCTCTTTTCTTTGTAATCAGATTTTCATAAAGAAATTCTGGTGCTCTCTGTGAATGACTGTCACTGTAAATGTTTGCATTGCATTTGTAATGTATGACATTAATAAAGTAGTTTAACAAAGTGCAAAAGGTTTTAGGCTTATTAGCATACAAATACATAATTAGTGTATACTTTTAACAAGAAATCACATTAATAGCAGATAGGCTAGCGGTTGAGGTAGGAATATAATGTAATACCTACCCAGAGCATAGTATTGAAAAAAGAAGTTTGTTTTTTATATTAGGGTGGCTTAATACATCATGTAAAATGCACCTTGAATGGTGTCCATCTCTTGTGAGAGTTAGCTGTTTGATAGAGTTTTCTAGACTGCCTTGGCATCTTCCTTGTTGTTTGTCACTTCTAGTTCAATCGCAGGCAGAATTTTTCCTTCTATTATTCCAGAAAGCTATCAAATGGATGCTTTTTCTGGAGGGCTGAAAGTGTGGCTTTACATTGAAATGAGACTCTGTACTGATAGCATTGTGGGACTTTGGAATTAATATCTGAATTTTATCAAGTGTGCTTAATTATCAGGGTAGGGTTTTTTCCAATCAGTGTATCAGCTAGAGCTGTCTGGACTCTCTAAGCTTGATCTGCATTCAGTTCTGTCATCATTGGTAATATAGACTCTGCTTCTCAAATTAGGATATTGAGCATTTCTTTCTATTTGTATGTATACTACTCTGTCAATGAAAATGAATAGAAATACTGCTTGAGAAAGAAGTGTATCAAATAAACATAAAACATGGAGTTTGCTGAGTCACTGTGGGAGAAGGAAGCATTCAACATTGTATATTTAAATTACAATTTGTTATTAATTACAGAAAAGTTGAATTTCATTCAAACATTGATTAGAGGTTCAACATGAAAGTTGCTTTGAGATTTCAGTATTGTTCTTTATTCACTGCATAAGCTGATGTTCATACAGTGTACAATGTCCAGTTTCGGAAACAAACCTTTAAGAAAGATACAGAGGTGTGTAAGAGAAGGGCAAGAGAAGAGAGAAAGTGCAATATGTGATGTTATTTAATTTAACGAAAAAGAGTGGAAAAGAGGAAGTATGAATTGCCTACAGTATAAAAAATATTAGAACTTTTTCTTTTTGGCTGATGAGATGGAATTAGTTCGCTTTGCAGCAGATGAGATTGTTTGGATAGCTGGAAAAAATTCTAAATGTCAGTGTGATAAAGAATCTATTTCTGAGAATGTCAGGAAGAGCTGTGCAGATTGCAGTCTACATGTATATGATCCTATATTCATAGAGCTGGAAATGCATTTTTGTTTTTCTTCTAGGAAAGAAAAGCGTGCTTTCATGCAGTTTGGCATCAGCATGGTTAGTATGACCAAAAAACAGGCCTTATTACGATTGCTTTATAGGTAACTTAATGTAGGTAAATCATATTCAAGACTATGATTTGGTTTAGATGATGCATGTACTCCAGGCCTGCCTACCAGTCAAATAACGCATAAAAGATATTTAGAAATTTGCATTCAGCAAGTGCACTTGATCTACATTAGAAGACTGTAATGTCTTTCCATGAATGGTCCTACACAGCAGAGCTACAGGCAACCAGGCTGTCTGGTTGTTGACAATGCAGATGTTCTTCAAACTATATTCAGCTGACGTAAAATGCAGTTGAACAGCCTAAAATGCTAGCAAAGTCATGCTTCTGTGGGAAGATCTTTGAGGCATTGTAGCAAGGCAGAAGTTGGTGTTCAGTACAGAGAGGAAGTTGAGCAGTTGAGTTTATCCTCACTTAGGAGCAGACTGAAAGTTGCTCTCTTTCTTCCACTCCTCAGCATGGTTTTGGTAGGCCATTCAATGTGGTCTTCTAAATTAATTCTAAATTTCTTTTAACTGTAAGTTACTTTAGGTAACTTTACTTTAGATACATCTCTGAAGCATGAACTGTCAGGTCAGTAGGGGATCAAGTATATATATATCCACCTAATTCACACAGAAAATGTGAATGTAGACGTTCCCAAGTTTTAGCTCTTCTGTCACTTTATAAGATATTTCTTTGAGCTCTAGCCTACATATAGACATGAAGTTTGTAAAAGAAATGTTTATACAGAAAGGAGGATGCTTTTTAACTTTCTGTGAAATTCGCTAACTGCAGCTGCACGTATTCACTGATACAAATTTGTTTGGAAACATCTTAAGAGCTTCTTTGAGCTGAACAGGATCTGAGATGCCCTGAGTAGCTTCCTTCTTTTTTAACAAAATATCTTCACATCTAAACTGTGTTCCATATCTCCTTCAGATTAGCTGATGTTAATGAAAAGAAATTCTGTATAAATCGAAACAGAAAGAATGGCTAACTTCTGACGGGAGAACTGAAGCTGTTTTAATACCTACACAGAAACTTAAAAAAAATAAAAAATATTTGTTTCATAAAAGCCATGAGATGAAATTATTTACTCTTCATGCAGTAGTATTAGAAAGGCAGCCAAAATGTTAATAATACAGGAGTTTATCAGGTCTGTGGTAGAAATTCCTGTTTGAACATTGAATCCCAGTTGTTGACAGTAGAAGTTACAAGTCATGACAAAAGTCATCTTTGTCACTGCCTTGTTGTATTTCATGTAAGGAAAAGATAGATACTTCTTTTGGGAGCTAGATAAGAGAGTTTTAGAAGTTGTTGGATAATCTTAATGACTGACAGTCCTCTGAAGACAATGAGGTAGTTCTTGAAGAACTCTGATTATTTATGTAATGAAGACACAAGCTGTTCTTTAGGATTGAAGACCCGATGAATACAATTTTAAGTCTATGAATGTAAAATCTGACCATATCAGTCTTCACTTGAAGGGAGCTATCTAGCGGTTGTTGATGATTGCTACCTACAACCTCTGTGAACAAGTCCCCCTGTTTCCTACAAACCTTTTGAAAGGGGCTTGCCATTTAGGTGTACTGATTATGTGAGAGAAATCCCTTTCTCTGGTTTTCTCTATTACATTTCAAGAAAATGATTTTCTCAACATACAAGACCCCTTGGCAGATTGTAGCAAAAATTGCTAATATTGCATGCATTTTTCTATGTCTCTTTTGGCTTAATGACTCATAAACCTATAGCACCCTCTTCATCCATCTTAAACAAAACCTCTGCAGCAGTCTTTGGCAAAGCAGAATGTCACAAAAGTACCTATTTTTTTAAGCATTTTGTAATTTTCAACTAATTATTTTTTATACCGTGCCCTGAAGGAGTCTTCTATAACCTTTACAAAGCTCTGTGTCAGCTTTACCTACAATTAATAGCTATATTCAGAACAAATTTGTCTTCTCTCAACATACGATTTCCAAATTCTGCAAAGGGGTTTTCTTCCATCTGCTGCAGCAGTGCTGCGAGGTAGTCCATAACTAAGGGACTTCTGAGACAACCAAGGAACCAAGGAAGGTGCGGTGGAAGCAGAGGCTGCATGGCCCCAGCGTTGCTGAGGTATGGGTGGTTGGCCTTGGTGCCCGCTGGCACACAAAATGGCTACTACATGGCCTGGCCCTCTGAGCTGGTGCTGCCTGAGGCCTGCTAGCATAGGGCCTCTATCCGAATGTGTTCACGGAATTCTGTGCTTGTGGGATTTGCGGTCTTCTGTGTGAGGAGGAAGTTTGAATCAGGGCGTACATGCAGTGCACTTGATCATGGGGCTGTTTCAAGAAATGTTTCCTTCTGCTCATTTGTTCTGAAACTAAGTTTTAAATGGATAAATGTTGTCTGTTGGAACAAACAAATCAGCAGTGATTGTGGAACTTTACTGGACTTTTCTCCTTAGCTAAGAAACAACTTGTGGTGGAGATATGGAAAATGAATAGCGTAAAATTAAAAAAACAAAAAAAAAAACAAAAAAAACCCCAAAAGAATTATTCATCGTATTCAAGAATTCAGAAGTTTTGACAGGAAAAAATTCAGACAGCAGGTTTGGAATATATAAAAAGATATATATAAAATATGTTTACGTATATATACATACTCAAGCTTAGCTGAACTGAATATTTCATAACTCGTGTAACATGTGGAAGCTTGCAGTATAAATGATTGGTATTAAAAAAAAAAGAGAGAGAGATTGATGTGCCTAGAATAACTATTAATCATGTTCATGCAGCTTCTAGCTCTGCAAAGCTCTGGAATTGAAGTTAGCAGTAGGCAAGAAGTGTGCACCAGCGGACAAGTAATGCTCTATGCTATATGTTTATTCCCAAAGCACTTCATCCACAGTCCCTGAAACAGTGTATTGAGTTGTGTGGACCTTTAGACAGGGCTGGTGTGGCAGTTATATTCTCATTGCAGAATAGTGATTTCGTAAGCAATGGAGCACATGTGAACTTAAGACATTTTTGCATGGAGTCAATGAAAAATTGCCCTTGAGAGCAGAGCAGGCTTCCCCAACACGCCTGAAGTTAAATTTGGAACTCCCAGTAATGGAGGCACTCTCAGCACAGGAGTTGTAATAATTTATTATACAGGAGGAATTTTCTCGCCTTTAGTCTCACTACTGAAAATGACTAAATGCTCTTCTGAAATTCTCTTTCTCCCTGGACATGAGTTTTTTCATAGAACAGGGTACATTTTGTCAAAGCTATAAATACTTGAAGGGAGTGCTTAATTAGACAAGGCTTCTATTGAATTTGTGTACATATTTGCATGTGGATTAAGATAGCAGAGTAAACAAATGAGCTATTTCTTGCAGGCTGTAGTAGAACTCCTGGCTTCAGATGTAAAGGAAGTCTTTGCTGCAAATCTTAGGAATGACTCTGTTACTGAGATACAAAATTTGCTACTCAGATGTTTTTACATTTTTATACATAGGTCTCTCCAAAAATAATGCCTCTTATTTATTTCCATGGAAACTACAACTGGTACAAAGATCACAATAACACTGTTTGATAGAGCAGATTCTCAGCTACAAACGATTTTTTCAATGTAGTCACCAGCATTAGCTATGCATTTTCGCCAGTGATGAACAAGAGCCAGCATGCTGTACTTGTAAAAATCTGCACCAGTAGAGATGACAAATGATCACTGTTGCTGCTGCTGAAATGCACTACCCACTTCCTCACTGTGCTCTCATCAACTGTTTGGTCTCCATAAACATTCAGCAAGAGTCCGTGAATGTAAATAGGTGGCAGTTTTTCTGTGTAGAGGAATTAAATGCCACACCTTTGCTCCATACACACTTCCGTGTCAGATGCCATTTTGTCAGACTTCCCCTCTGCTGCCATCTGTCACACAGCAAAAAAAATGTAATGGGATATCTGTGAGGAAGGTTCAACCTCTACTGGCATACCAGCAACATCCACCTCTGATGGTGTGAGCCAACATAATAAAACAGGAGGCACTACTTTTGGGGCAGCCCTCATACAGTACTATTCACTGTATTTAAATTGTAGATCACTTTCTTAATTAGAAAGAAGTGTCCTGTCATCATTTATTCAGAGGGAGCCTTTAAAATTATTTTTAAGATTGTACAAAAGAAATCTGTACAGATAGTGGCTTAAGAAGGAAGTATATTTATCCCACAATAATCTTTGTGTTGTTTTTATGTATTATTTTCTCACTTTTCTTTACTGTAACTTGAATTTTACCATGGAATCTTCACTTATGTTTTTCCTCTTTACCTATGCTAACATATAAACTACACAGGGGAGTGACCAGGACACAAAGTGTATTTGCTATGGATGACGACAGCCTGGAAGTTCAAACCAACACATCAAGGATTCAAAAACTACCTCAACTCATTTTCTGCAGATAGTTATTTCAAAGAACCACAGTTACACTGCAACATTAAATGCTTCTTTTACATCTTAATAATTCTGCTTAAAGCTTTTTGCTTTTTCTTTAGCTCCAATTTCATCCTCTTCATTGTATTCTAATAAAAAATGGATTCTAATAGATTATTCTATTTTCTGTTAGTTGATGAGTTTTGGACGTGAACGTGTATCTCATTTATAACGTGATACTTTTATTTAGATTTCTATAAATTTCCATGGAATTTATTCTTAATTTTGTTTTCAAATAATTGATTATTTTAGAGACTTCAGGCTGCTCCAGAGTGTTGTTGATGGTCCATCATTGAATTAGTTTTTTAAAAAATACACATGGAGAGATCTCTTTCTCCCATGTTTTAGTATGTTTCTCTCATTGTCACAAACATGATCTGCAATTAACACGTCCTGTAGCTTGGTACCATACGCGGAAACATCCAACAGCAAGTGTTCAACAACAAAATAGATGGTGGAGAGACAAATGCAGGAATGCAAAACTGGAAAGTCTTGCTTTCTCCATTTTTATGAGCCATACTACATTTGTTCTTGTGTGGTTTTTTTTGTTGTTTGTTTGTTTTTTTTAAGTTTGGTGGGCTTTTTTGGCTACTGTGTTTCATTTTTCGAAGTGAAACACAAAAAGGTACAAATGTGCTTCAAAAATTAAGATTACTTTACTGGAACCATTTCTCTTTCCTGCTCACATGAAAAATAATGCTTTTCTAACACAGCATGGAAAGACACTCACTGTATGGATTACTGTTAATACAAGAAAGACGTTCACTGTAATTTTGTTTTCATGTACAGATAAAGGCAATACAGGGGGAGTGTAACAGAAAGAGTTTTACCACTGTGGTTCTGAGATGGCTGCATTGTTAATGATTGTGAAGCCAAGTGGTAGCACAAGCAGCTATTACGCCTGTACCATATCTGGAGCTCTGTCTCTGCCAGTATTGTATGCACATCTTTCAGGAAACTCTGTATTGTGCATACTCTGCCATATATGCTATGCTCTGAAAATTAGAAGATATAAATACATTTTAATTCCACCTATAATAAAAGTTTCATAGAAATTAGAAATTCATTTTTATCTAAATCTGTGTGATTTTCAGGGGAAAATTAGAAACTTCTGAAGTGTTTTCAGGTTTTTGTTCCAGAGGACAAACCATTAGGAAAAATTCATATGTGTTTGTATTCTAATAATCTCAAAATTGTCTTTTAAGTGAATTAAAACTTAAAACAGAGTATTCTGATATAGTTGGCTTTAAAATGTATTATCTCAGGATCTTTGAACATTGAATTCATTCTGAAAATAGAAATTTGCCAGAAAAGTGCAAAGAAATACAGTTTGTACATTTTTATGTACCTGTTCCTAGCTGATGAGTGAATGCTGCCTGCTGCAAGCCTTAGGTTGGTGGCTTTGAAGGGCCCTTCTCTGTGTGGGTGGATGAAGAAATGCTCTTGACAAACTGATTCTTCTTTTTACCAGTAGACTCTGTATTGTTTTTTAAAAGTTTACAGCATTAAAATACATCCTCAAGGAATGAATTTGTGGCCGAAAGGTAGGTAGGATAATTAAAACTCATATTCATGTTCAAATAGTTGGGAGTATCCCTGTGTACATAAGCATTAGTAATAGATGAACTGTTAAAGATTTGGAGACTCAAATCACTTTATATTTTAAATATTTTGCATTTCTACAGAACATTCAGTTCTGCATTGTGAAAGAATTTTGTGAAGTGTGTTTTTATCAAATCAAAAATAAGATAATTTCTCCCTTTTTTGTTTGTTTCTCAATCACAGTGAGAGATGTGCCTGCTTCTGCCTGCATGGTTAAGCAGAACATTTTGAAGATACATATATGCAATAGAAATACCCCCATTTTTTTCTAAACCACTTAGGAAAAGACATAATGAGCTCAAGTTCTTACTTAGAGATCCCAGTAATAGGTAGCTAAGAAGATTCTGTGTTTAGAAGGTTTTCTTTTCCTTTGTTTCCTTCAGGGTCCCATTTGCAGTTCTTCTTGTACTGCCCCATCCTATGCACAATTCAGGCTCCAGCCAGCACTGCAGCTCTTGCACTCTTAACCCTTTTAATGTATGTACCCAGTTTATTTTTGTGCTAAACACAAGACTTTGATTATTCTTTCTGTGGAACATGTGAATGCTGACCATGGTCAAGAGCTAGAGTTCTGCTTTCTGGTCACAAGTTTTATTATCTTTGATACCATTTTATTTTAATGGTGGAAATGAGGGAACAAACATTATGTGCACAGTGGTGCATGTATAGGCACACATAACCTATTTTTAAAATATTGATAGTGGTCATGATAGCAGCAGCACAGAGCTTACTGCGGACTCAGTAAGATTTTGTCATAGGTTTTTTCTTGGGTCTCACTGTGGCTGCACAGTTATCAGTATCCAGGCTTTTTCTTAATTCGCCAGATTGGATATTTCTGCATAGCTTAATGTACTGACATATTGCAAAGGGATAAAACTAATCTGTGGCAATGCTAGCAATACATAGAAATGCCTTTCTATTTCTGTAATGCACTAATGTCGTCCCTTAAAATTTGTTTCAGTGACATCTCAACTGAAGATTTGAATTACTTTAATTTCCCAACAACCAACCAATTTTATCAGTTCCTAATACTCTTTAACTTCAAATGAATTAGAACTGTTTCTGTCCAAGATCTCATTTTCTGCAGCAGTGGAAAGACATTAATGAGAACTGCCCTTCCTTATTAATTGAGAGTTCTTTAGTTTCATCAGAAGCAGATTTATTCTTCACATTTTTTTCTTTCAGTCTTTGTCTTAATATTCCTCTTCACTTCTAGGCAGTGCCATTGTATGCAGAGCCTTCTCAAGGCTATGAATGTTTTTGTTACTTTGACATGCTAAATCATAGTTTCTTAGTACTGTTCTTATGCACAAGGCAGCTGCCTTTTTTTCTCCCCAAGATTTTACATTCCTAGATTATTGGATACCTTAATAGGCAAGCAATTGTGTCACCCTATTCTCTGTAATCATAGAATCATCTAGGTTAGAAACGACCCTCAAGATCGTGAAGTCCAACCATCACCCCCACACTGTGTCACTAAACTGTGCCCCTCAGTGTCACATGGACACATCTCTGATACAGTGGGTTTCAGAAACCCTGTGTTGGAATTGTGGAGAAGGAAGAAGAAATCACTGAAACTTCAGTCATCAATTATCAAAAAGTTATTCAAAAATACCAGTTAGGGCCAGTTTTGAAACTTAATCTATTTGGACAAGAATTGTGACTGACAGTATAAAACCAAAGAGGTTAGGCATCATTTGCTTCTACAATTACAGTGTTGCAAAGGAATATGTGTTTCCTGAGACGCAGACAAATTGAGCAATGGGGAAGAACAGCCCCTGAAAACTTTATGACAAGGAGAAGCCTGAAGTATGTTTTCCAGAAGTGATGTCCTTCAGCAAAGGGAGACTTCTCTGATGGTTGGTTCTTGTTCTTTCTATGTCAGCAAAAGCTGCTCTTGAAAAAAGACAGTCACAGAAAATTTTTTGGCATTCTGTTATTCTGGACGAGGAGTGAATCATCAAGTAGTGCATTCATATATATATGATGTCTGTCTGTACTATTCAGATTTTACATCTGCTTCTGTTGCTACATTTAAAAACACGTGGAAGAAAATACTAGTTGAGATTACTAGTCCTCAGCCTGCTATGACTGCTTTTTTCAGCTCCGCAGAAGGTCTACCTCTTTTCTTTTTTTTTTTTTTTTTTTAACAACCTTTTGTACAACTCTTGTAACAATCTGATGGGAGAAGAGAAGCCATCTCCTGAAGCATGAGGCTTACAGGAGAAAAATCTAACAATCACTGCAGAAAACTATGGTACTGCATGCTCCCCATCCTTGAGAAGAGGAAGATAAAGGCTGAAGGGTTTTGTGCCGAGTAGAGGGAGAGAGATTGTTTGTGGAGGAACTGCTAAAAGTGAGTTATGCTGACCAGAGTCTAATAATCAAGGACATTTCTTAAAACTTTATTTCATAGACAGAGGTTGTGTTTGAGGCACTAGAAAATAACACTTTCTCTGGTCAGTACTGCTGATTAGTTTGAAAAAGGAAAGATACATCATGAAATAAGACTAGGTTTTGTTTTATAATATAAATATTAACATAAAAGACAAATAGTGATTTTTGTGTGTATGTATTCAGTACTGCTCGTGATTAAGGAAAATACTGAATGAGTAACTTAAGTGTTAAGGGATAAAGTGGGGCTAAAAATAACAGGCAAACGCAAGGAAGCCCTAAGGCCGTGATGAAGGAAAAAGCAGATCATAGAATCATAGAATGGTTTTGGTTGGAAGAGACCATTAAGATCATCTAGTTCCAACCCCTCTGCTATAGGCAGGGACACCTCTATATAGACTAGGTTGCTCAAAGCCCCATCCAGCCTGGCCCTGAATACCTACAGGGTGGGAGCATCCACAACCTCTCTGGACAACCTGTTCCAGTGTCTCACCACCCTCACAGTAAAGAATTTCTTCCTAATACCTAGTCAAAATCTACCTTCTTCCAGTTTAAAGCCATTTCCCTTCATCCTATTGCTATATGCCCTTATAAAAAGTCTCTCCCCAGCTATCCTGTAGGTCCCCTTCAGGTACTGGAAGACTACTATAAGGTCCCCCGAGAGCCTTCTCTTCTCTAGGCTGAAGAGCCCCAGCTCTCTGTGCCTCCCTGTAAGGGAGGTACTTCAGCCCTCTGTTCATCTTCACGGCCTTCCTCTGGATGCGCTCCAACAGCTTGGTATCCTCTTTGTGTTGAAGGTCTCAGAACTGTACACAGTACTCCAGGTGAGATCTCACAAGAGCTGATGTTCAGAATCACCTCCCTTGACCTGCTGGTCACACTTCTCTTTATGCAACCCAGGATACAGTTGGCCTTCTGAACTGCAAGTGCACATTGGTGGCTCTTGTTGAGTCTTTAATGAACTGACACCCCCAAATCCTTCTTTTCAGAGCTGCTCTCTGCCCAGCCCCTGTTTGTGCTTGGAATTGCCCCAACCCAGGTACAGGACCTTGCACTTGTCCTTGTTGAACTTAATGAGGTTGGCATGGGCCCACCTCTCAAGTCTGTCCAGGTTCCCTCTGGATAGCATCCCTTCCTTCTAGCATGTCAACTGCACCATTCAGCTTGATGTCACCTACAACCTTGCTGAGGGTGCACTTGATCTCACTGTCCACGTAGCCTACAAAGATGTTAAATAGCACCAGTCCCAGTACCGATCCCTGAGGTACGCCACTCATCTCCGGTCTCCACTTGGACACTGAGCCATTGACTGCAATGCTCTGTGTGCTACCATCCAGCTAATTCCTTAGATGAACACAGCGATAACCATTTTGTACTCGGCCCATAAAAATGAATGAAATGTTGAATGTGAAATTAAACTGGAAAACCTAAAGAAAATGTAATATTTGATTTCATGTCCATGTGTACTTAGAATATTTCACTTAAGAACTTTGTTAAAGATTTTATGAAGCACAAATGTTTTCATTTTGATTGGATCATTTGGATTGCATATTTTGGTTAAAAGCTTTTACTGGTAAATTACCAGGTACTTCTTAACCAAGTTTTGTAGGAAAGATCTCAAGCTGGTATAAGTGTGTCAAATTTGGTTAGTTGCAAATTTGTTACTACAAAACTATTAATTTAAATTATTCTCATGGAGAAGTTAGCTCACTGTTTCTAATTACATGGTTATAACATGCAGCGTATTATATACATGTTATATTTAATTGCATAATTCATATAAATTACATAGTGCCATATTATAGAGATGAGCAAGTATAAAGGTGCTCTGTCTGCACTCTGAGCTGGCTGGCTGCAACATAGCTGTCTTCATGCTGAGTACCTGCCAACATGCTTTCCCTCTCAGCATGGTTTATTGGTTGTGGCGCAGTGCCAGTCTCATTGTGGTACAGAGTTGGCTGTCATCTGATGCTGGCATAGCTGCCTGAAAATAATAGATAAGCAGACCCAAGATTTTTTCTTCTTCCATCTGCTACATTTAATTGTTAAGTTATTAACAGTAACCCTGAGAATCCTACAAAAAGAAGTGATAAGCATGGTAAAAAAAATAATAAAAAGAAGTAGCAAGCTTGTGTTAGAATATATAATTTAGATTACTGTCACTAGTAGTTGTTCAGAATTAGGATTATTTGAATTTATTTTAATGAGAATACTGCTAGTACTTCATGCTTACCTTTGAAGTAATGTAGTGCAAAGTTGTATCACAGACTGCATTGCTGTATAAAACAGATCTTTCCAATACTGTGCAAGTCTTTCTATATTAGAACTTCTCAGCTGGTTATAGTAAGAGAACAGATTGGAAAAAAAAAACAACAACAACAATGGTGGGTAAGAAATCTTCAATTCTGTGTTTATATTCAGGTATATATCAGTACAGTTCTGAGGATGAAACTGAGCTGGGGCAGGAGTAGAAGAGGCAATAAAACGACGATGTTGTAAGAATTATCTAGTTGTAGAAGATGAAGATGGCGAGCTGCCTTTAACTTTTCCTGGGATGGAAATTTTGTAGGTACTTCTGGACTGCAGGAGATACTTTGGGGAAAATACTGAAGATTATGGTTAGAAATGACTGCAGGTCAACTGTAGACAAGACCACAGAAATAGAAATCATCTGATGATTTGCTTGTATCTCTCCCTTCATGTCTTCTGCAGAAAAGAGCATGAGTCTGTTGCATAATGTTTGTCTGGTAATAGACTGTTAGCAGTTCCCTGTTGGCCAGGTGTGGACCACAACTAACTGAAGAGCCTGCTGATGTGCTTCAGCTTTAATTTATACAGTATCTTTTGCCTGCTTTGGTTTTCATGACTATTCAGTCTTTGGCCTTTCTGTAAAGAATGTCAGGCAAAAGTCACCAGTTAGTGCTTATTTTAAATTGCGTATGTGTGCATGGGCAAAATTTTTAAAACCAGAAATTGTTTAAAGGAAAAATTAGTACCTTCCAAACAACTATGTTACACTGTCTTACTTTTCACAGAACAGTTAGTAGACGAAAGATCATAATGTTATGATTAAGGCCTGGAGACAATGCAGCTATGAAATGCATCTTGATGCTTATCTACATAATTGCTATACATCAGTGGGCATTTAAAGACAAGTGATAGGACTGGAGGAAATACAAGCTAAAGCAATGACTGCTGTTCGTCCTGGTATCTTTTAGATTAAAATATAGATGACGATACAGTTTATTTTAAAGTAACCTAATAGAATCTACCCATGGCATTCTATAGGGGTTAAGAGGGAAAGCTAAGATAAGGAACCTGGAGTTCTTTGTTTGTAAGTGGTATTTAGTCCACCTACTCTCTAGATCTGTCTTTCAGGTTCAAGTGGAAGAGATGGTCTGATTTGTTTTGTTTTGTTTGATTTGATGGAGTTATGGTTGAGCCTTCTTCTCAGAATGGGCCTTTTTCATTCTTTGATTTCTTGACCGGGTAGTACCCACATATATGTAAACCCGTTGATCACAAATAAAAATCCAAAATAAAAACAATCTTTAACAACAACAAAAAATCCCTCCTTTTATCTTGGAACCAGATTTCTTTCTTTCTAGAGAATGCTGCAACTACTAGGATTGTTTTCTCACTGTAGTTTTCTTCCTTTTGGTTGACACTCCGGTTCTTTAGTTTGTGCTCCCTAACACTACGATGTCTTCTGTAATTCAGCTTCTTGCTTTGGAAATCTTTTCTTCTTTTTTCTAAAATACTCAATTTTTCTCCTAGACTTCTTTATTTTTCTGTCCTCTTCTACACCCCACTTCATTTTCCAGGCCACGACTCTTCAATACTTCTCTCTTGTCTTTCATGATTTCTGTGTTGCAGAACCATCAATGTTTTTTTTCTGATTGTACTCATGATATCATTTTTATATATTTCAAGTTTAAATTTTCTCTGAAATCTGACCATAATGAAGAACAAAATCAATATTCTAATAGCATTAGAGTAAGGGTAGAGGAGTCCTTATAGTGTTGCAGTGGCTTTGTTAATGTGATTTCTGCCTTTTTTTGATTAAAAAAAAATAAAATCGATCTTTTCATCATGTTTATTTTGATGCTTTAAGTGTTGCGGTGTGCTATTTTTATATAAAATAAAACTAAGTCTATTACACTTAAATTTATTCGTGATACACTTCTGATATACTATTATTATCATCATTTTGCTTAGTTTTAATATCCTGCCCGTGTAAGACTTGACATTCTCCTGAACTTCTGTTTCTGCCTGCTTCTGTGATGTATTTAAAGTTGAATCTTATAAGAACATTTTAATTTCCTAAAAGGGGTCGTATGGAGTACACCATCAATAAAAGATCCTGTTTCAGTCCAGAGCCTATCAAGTGAATGTTCCATTTTCTGTCCTGAATATAAGCTAGTTTCCTTTGGAGCCCTGACACAGTGAGAGTTCTGTTGTTCTGTTAATATATGTAATCTCGGTCTTAGCGCTTCGAATGTTGCAGTCTGTGTACTTCCTATATTTATAAGAAATATATATATATGTATATATAAGAAGTAAGAAAATGGGGTTGTAAGAAATTTGCGTAACTGTTGCTACCATTTATCCTTCCAAAGGATTAGTATTCCTTGACAACTTGGTTAGAGGGGCCTATCCTAAAAGTTGAGGTTCAAAAGGATAATTATATTTTTTGAGTTCTTTTTTGTTGCCACTTTCAACATTTTGTTTTTGTTCCAGTCGCCATCTGGGAGTCGTAGATACTGAGTCACACATGCTATTATTTCATATGTTTTTTATTGTTATAGCTCCTCGGTTCACTAATTGTAAATTAGAATACGACTGTAATAAGCTCTGTGTAATTATAGAGCACAAGAACAGTGGCTGAAACAAAAAATTTACAATGTCAGACAAAAGAAAACAGAGATAGATTAAGTAAGTGGAAGATCACAAAAAAAAAAAAACAACGAACCAGCAGTGATAGAATGTTAGCGTAGAAAACAACAATCTTAGACTGCCAAAACTTAATTATTGTCAGTTATTTTCAGTAGACATTATAGTAGAAAAGAATGTTAAATGGAGGATCTTGAAGTAAATTAACTAGTTTTAAGTATGTTTAGGGACCTAGGTTCCTCTTGCATCTGTTGGAGAATAAGGGGATTGGAAATCTCAGTGGAGCGCCACTCTTATTGTTGTGCTTGCTGGCAGCCAGCAATTAGTGACATCTCTCACTAGGGTGAGTCCTGGGTCACACGGGGTCAGTCCTGGCATCAGTATTCTTTAATGTATTCCTTAATGGCCTGGCTGATGGAGCAGATTCAACCTTTACCAGCTTTGTGAGAGACACCAAATTGGTGGAGTGGTCCGCGTGCTAGAGAGCAAGGCTACTATTCAGAAGTAGGAGAAAAGGTACTGACAGGAACCTCCTGAAGATCAACAGAAGCACACACAAAGTCTTGCCTCTGGGATTCAGTAACTCTATGTAAAAATAGAGTACTGGCTGTATGGATTAGGAAGCAGCTCTACCAAAAATGAGATGGGATTGCTCTAGGACAAGCTGAACATGAGTTAGTGGTGTTAAACCTAGCAGTAGGGCAGTCAGCTCATCCTGGATGTGCTAGAGAGAGTGCATCTAGCAGATCTGGATGACTGAATTTGTTCAGCCTGGAGAAGAGAAGGCTTTGAAGAGTCTTTCTCTCTGTCTGCAACTGCCTGACTGAGGATTTAAACAATATGGAGTTGGACTCTTCTCACGGATACTCAAAGAGTCAACAGAAACAAGTTGGAATGTGGTAATCTGACTAAATATAAGGAATTTTGCATTTTTTTTTAACCATAAAGCTAGTCAAACAGTACAGCGGTTAACTCAGAGAGGTTGTGAAACCTCTAGCCTTGATGTTCAAGAGGCAAGTCCCTGATACATCAGTCTCACTGGAGCTGCTTTGAGATGATCTCCGGAGGTTCCTTCCAACCTAATTATTACTCTGTGATTTGAAAGTGGACAGTGATTGTTGGTGGCAGCGTTATGCTCATTAATGAGAGAAGAGCATGGTCCTGCATTCGTAACTATTTTTCATAGGTCAGAATTACTCTTTAAATTAAAAAAAAATACTGCTTTTTCAGAAATTGAAGCTAAACAGAAATCTCTAAACTAATATTATTTTCTACAGACATTTATTCTGGCTTCAAAAAGTAATTTTTTCCTGATTGTTTTTGCTTGAGCTACACATTTTTTCCTCTGGAAAAAAAAAAGACAAAAACGTTAAGCTTCATGCAGACAAGAACCTAATATTCCTTAAACAGATAGAAATTGCAGTAATAGCTCAAAAGTAAGAGTTTTTGGAATGCCATGTGTTTTCAGATTCTTTCTAAAGGCATTAAGGGCTACTTTGAATTAAAAAAATGACTGCTATTATTGCTTCTTTTTTAAATACAGAAAATACGTGCAGTAAAGGCTCTGTTGTTAAAAATATCTATTTCCTGGTGCTAACAATGGCCTTAATTAAGGATAGGTATAAAGTATGGTTGGATTTATGAGTAGTGGTGTCTTTAAACTGTTACATGCAAAGAACATTGTCTCTTACTATTTATTCTTCATGATTTATTTTATCTTACCTGTTGCTATATTGTTTTAAGGAAAGAATTAATATTGTTCAGGTCACAAATTCAGTAATAGATGTGTGCAAAATGTAGAGTGTTAACTAAAAACTGCAGGAGCAGTGTTAGATTTTTCATTTACTACCTAACTGTAAGCACCGTGTAGTAAAACGAATTTATACATTAATTCATAAATTAATACATTCATTATTTGGTTTTGCTGATCTGTTGGTGCCTAGTCATCTTTAAATATCAGTATTCTAATATTGGTCTAAATTACAAAACTTGTGTAAATAATTAATTATGAAATGCCATCTGACCGGTAACAACAGTGATGTTTCCTTTCTTCCTGTTCTTTGCGAATACTTTAGATGAATTACAGTTTGGTCTGAGAGTTTCTAGAGGTTTCTATAAAACAGAAATATTTCACTTGTTAAGATGATAGAAAGCATAAGGGGTATCTGAAAATCCAGAGGAGAGGGAAGAGGTGGTATATATGCATGAATTCCTCAGGGGCCTGTGAATAGAGTCATTTTGCCTTTTACTCCAATTGCTAATCATCCCTTGAGCTATTTTTCAGCAATGCTCTGTTCTGCTTCTCAGTTTCTATTCTTCTTGCTAGCCATGCTGCCTATTTGTTGTGTTGGGTTTTTTTTAGTTTTCACAAATCATTGGAAAAAGTGATGTGGGAAGAAAATTACAACATCTTACAGTGGTCTGAATGGATTCTAGTCATAAAACCCAGGTTTCTCTGTATACAAAACAATGTTAGGATATGAATGTCTGTGAAGGCCAAACATACATACTGTTCTTAGTATCTTGTTGTAAGTTGAATTGTCCTAACCATCTTTAATGGTCCTGCATCGTGGTTCTGGAAGTACTGTGCTAAGTATTAACTATGTTAGTGTTGGTGGTGTTAGTCCTTGGCTTAGTAATAGGTACTTAGTCTTGTAATATGTGGTTATTCAAGGAAGCAAAATCTCAGTGTTTTTCTATGTGAATCTGTGATACCAGTTAATAGTATTTCAAATGCCTCCAAGCTATCTGTGGTACTCATCAGTGGTATGGCAGGATAAGTTTCATTTAAGACTATTCTGCAGATTTATGAAAGTAATCATTAGCTGGAAAAGTGAGATCAATATGAGCATGCTGAACGTTGGGAGGTCACTTCTGCTTTTAAAGATCGTGTCATGTGGCAGGGAATTCCAGACTACATTTCTGCTTTGGAAGATATATCCTGTCGCTTTTGCTGGCATACTGACCACAGCTCGATGATATGGAATATAAATGACTAGACTTGAAGGAAGTTACTTAGTTTACAGAAATATAAATGCCACAGTTCTATTTTCACTCCTCTTCACCTGTACTGGTGCTGGAACTGACAAAGATATCAAATCTCTTCCTCCTCTGTGTTCTTCAGCTTCGGGATGGCCAAGAGGCATGCTGAGGTTATCAGGGTTGTTACAGGCATTGTCACCCAAAGAAATATGATGGTGTCTATTGTGCGTATTTGTTCAGTATCACTATGCAGTCATATCTTAAAATGAAGAAATGAATTTCAATTTCTGTGAGGCAGGTTACTCTTCTTTCTAAATATCATACGTGCAGAGGCATAGTAATAAAGAAGAATGGGGCATCAGCAAAATGGAGCTGGAGGGATCAATTTGTGTAACTTTCATTTTTACTTTTAAAAGAACGTCTCACAGAATAGAGGGCAGAAGGATGTAGCTGATAATGACTTACAGGGTGAGTTAAAGCTACAAGTAAAGAGAAGTTTACCATCACTTTATTCAAATGGATTTTGCTTTTGCAGGTTATTTGGAAATAGTTGTATTTTTTTTTATTTTAGTACCTGAATCAAACTAAATTTGTAAATCCACGCACCTCTGACATTGTCCAACATCCACATTTCCCTTCCTGCCATGTGTCTGAATATTGAAAGAGCTGGGTTGTAATTAGCTGTGACATGAGTTAAGACAAGTAGCTTTTATATTCATCTGGAAACATTTTATTGGCATTTAAATGATCAGTTGCAAAGAAATAAGGGAATGATAACTTCAGAAAACAAAAATAAGAATGCTGAAAACCCTAATATTTAAAATATTTTTCAGTAACTTGAGTTTGAATCTTACAGAAATATTTTTTGAGCTGCTGTACAATATGGATGATGACTTCAAAAATGACTACGTCATCTGGAAAGGAGATAATTATGCTAGACATACAGTGAGGTCTCACTTTCAGTATTGCCAATAATTCTATTTGTCTATAGAAAGTTCCACTAGGTATGAGGAGGGATGGATTGAATAGGAGTTGATTTTTTTTTTCTCCCTCCCACATTCCCCAGCCGAGAGCATCCACTAAAATTCTATTTCTGGGTCAACGTTTCAAACACAGTTTAGTTCTACTGTTTAGGCCACGTGAGGTAATACCTGAGCATCTACACCAAGGTGTTTAGAAAAGAAAAGAAAAGAAAAAGGACAGCAAATTCTGCCTCCAAATCTAACTGTCTAGAGAAATTCAGACATTAAAAAAAAAAAAGCTGCTATTAATTGTATACTGGATTATATTTATGCTTTATATTCTCTGGAATGTGGTGGAGAGAAATGTGACTAATATTAGAGTTTTGGGAAAGTGAAATATGGTGAAGAATGTATTTTGTCTTCAAGAGTAAGAGCAGTGTTTTGTATCTACACATCTTAACGTTTTTGAGGCCTACTATTTGTCCTGTTCTTAGTCACAGAAGGAAAGGGGAATGAATTTTCATTTCCAATGAATTTATTACAATCCAAGATACAAAAAGGAGAAAGCACACAACAAGTGGTGTGATTTTGCTTTCCTTCTGGACCTTCCTTAATTGATTTAATTAAAATTACTGTCTCTGAGACTTCTGTATCATTTGTGTGATTTCAAAACTGTAGGATTTTATTTGTAAAACAAATTATTTAAAACTTCTGACAGTCTTCCATAAATTCTGTGATTTACTTAATTGTGAAGAACCCATTTGATGTAGAATCTTGAATAATCAAACCATTTCCATGTATTCTCTGCTTTCTTTTTCTTCTTGAGTTTGGATCTTTCTGCTCTCACTTTTAGTAATTATTGGTAATTTTTGGAATAAAGAATTTTTCAGGATGCTTTCCTGCTTTATCACAGAATGGGCCGTGATTGCTCTTGTCAGCCTATCATGTGCAATTCATTCCAGCTTATTCTCTAACATCAGGGGTCCATGCATTTCCACTGTTCCACCTTCTGAGATATGTTCTCAGCCAAACTTTGTCTATTTTTAGAACAAACATTTAATATATATTAGCCTTGGCATAAATATGTGCCTGGACTTAGTGCTAGTAGTTTTTTAGCCTGACAGTCTAAGGGAAAACAAAAGGAAGGGAAGATAAACACTGAAGTTAGGAAAAGGAAGATACTGGGGTGTGAGAAATGCAGGTACATGAAGGTATTTTGGCATAGGCTGGAGAGGGCCATATTTTTTAAATCCATTTCTTAATGGATAATAAATCTGTTGTAGAAGTGGCCAGTGCTAGTTTGTAAAAAATCAAGCCTTACAATTTGTGCTAGTTGTGGGTCAATTTATCCTCCCAGGGGGAATCTTAGTATTTGTTTAAGATGGTCTCCCTTTTACAGTTGGGCACAAGCAAAAAGAACTCTGCTAAAATGATTGTCTGCAAAAATAGCTTTATCCTTCTGCTTAGGCTTCTGCAAGCTGTTATGGTAATTTACTAGTGGAATCTTTCATTTCCTTATCATATAGCCTAAATCCTTTAATTTGCAGTGCCTTCCATGAGAAGAGAAAGATGACTCTCAGGCACCCAAAAAATTTGCTTTCGGTTGAGGTACAGGAGGATTTCATGACAGGCAAATGCTAGCAATCTATATGCAAATGCTGTGTATCTCTCCTAGGTATGTACTTGCTAGAGGAATACCTGCTTTGCTGTATCACATTATTTCCTATAGGAAAAAGTAAGATCAAATGTAATTATTTTCTTTGCCCTTACTATAAATACTTCATACAGTGTTTTCAAAGTCCTTAGTCTACCAGCTAAATCCCACCATGAGTGTTAAATACATATTTCTTTGTCTAAGTGGTGAGAATATGGCTGTTTTTGTGATAATGATTTTTGTCTGCTTTTGCATATTTTTCTCTGAGGAAATTTTAGATCTCTCTCATGTTGTTTAATGAGCTGGCTGGTCAAGCATCTGATGCCCCGGTGGGAGCTTTCAAAGTCAGTGAACACATTTTTACTTAAATCTAGCTGACATTTCTGTCTGTTTGATTTAATGTATGATTTCCATAGTTAGATTACCAATCAGATGGAGCATAGTACAGTCATTCTTCTGTGCAATAAACAAGCATGCATCCAGCAGAAGAGTGGCCTTTTTACTGCTGGCCTACATGAAAAGACCATTTTCAGATTCTACTCACATTCTGGGAGACTTTAAAGTCAGATTTCATTACCTATAATGAAAATTGAGCATGCAGAATTAGTCTGTGGTATTTCATTCTTAGCCCATTCCAGATGCAGTGCCTCTCTCTCTTGTAATCTGGTGTTAACTGCACTATTACACAGCATAATATAGTGATCCCATAGTATCTACAGGAGATTAATTGCTCAGTTTTATTCTAGAATGCACGTTTCCAGATGTTGCCTTATGCAAATTTTCCATGTACTGTTCTGAATGCTGCTTTGTCTGACAAAGTTAAATGCTTTTAAAGTCTTAAAATAATTTTTAATTTAGAGATATCCATATTCTTTATATTTAATTTCATTCTCTTCAAAGATCTTAAAATGTTTGCCATATATATACCTCATCTCTTGCTGTGAAGTATGCCAATATAAATGGTAAGAGTTGTGAAAAGTTGTTAATAAATTTGTTTAGTGAAAGTCAACAGTTAAATTATTTTTGTGTCTCATGGAAGGTTCAGCATTTTCTCTTACTTTTCCTCAGTATATCTCTTCATCCTGACGGTAAAAAAAAAAACAACAGAAAAACAACCCACAATCAAATACTGAAATGGTGGTGCATCCATTCGCCTCATCTATTTTGTTTCTTTTGGGGGTCAGTGCTTGCAAACCTAAACTTCTTGGAGATTCCTCTTTTGTGCCTTGTGTGACTTTGTTAGGCAGCAGATAATCTGATAAGCAAGTTGAAGAGGGAGTAATCTACAGATCAGTGTTTAGGCTGGCCACAATAACACCCAAAACCAGTGGTGTGTAGGTGTGCCCCATATGCTGAGCTAAACCAGTTACTGAAAGAGTGCATGTCTGCAGTCATGTTATTTCTTTGAAGTTTTTGAGTTCAGTACGCTGAAGACAGCCTGATAGGGGAAAAAAAAAAAGTTAAAATTAGGTTTACATGGATCTAATTATTGGATCCATTTTTCAAAAAGATTAAACATGCTGTATCTTCAACATATATTTCCCCATATACACCTTGAAATAAGCAAAACTGTTTTCAAAAAGCACTTTGCACGCTTATTTGTGCAGTTCATCACTGGCACACAGCCAGCGATGTGAGCTCTAGTGTGGCTTTCTCTAGCTGCCAGTGTTCTCTTGTGTAGGAGGTAACCCCAAAATAGTATGCCTTCTTACTGGCTCCTCTAAGGGCACTTTAACAATTTCTGAAAGGTCAGTAGAAACCAGTATCAATTAAAGTACCTCTGTGTGTGCTCTAATGTGTACTCATACTGAGCTTATGACTTCAAATTCTGCTGCCTTTCCCTGGGACGCTCCATGGAGCTGGATCTGTAGGTGTGCCATGATTTGCTGATGTCTCGTGGGTCACCACTACGCTGGCCCAATTGGATCGGCTTCAAATGCTGTCCTGGTCAGTCTGCTCTGGCAGGAGTAGAAGTGTGTATGCATATGCATTCATTCTGTAGTCTGGGATAACTTGACCATGCCTTCCGAATTAGCTATAGGCAGTTAAGCTCCCAGTTGTTTGGTCTGCTCACAAGCATATTCTCCTGCGGCTGTTCTGCTTGGTCTATAAATCAATCAAAAGATCCTGATGGTAGATAATAAATATATTTACGAGATGGATCTAGAAAAAAATTGAGCAGAAGTTTCTGAGTTTTGCTTTCCTTTTTAGAGGAAGCAGAGTTTCACTGGGAGGTTTAGTGACAGCTTGATATCACTTAGAGTAATCTATCTGAAGAAAGATTAATGGTAATTAAAGTGGCATTGGAGAACTTCAGCAAATGACAGCAGCCAAGCTGGCTGTATTGATATTTTTAGAAAACTGACTTCACTGCATTCAGCATGAGTCATTTATTAAGTTAGAGTCAATAACTCAGCTTCTTATGGCAGTCACTGGATGTGGAACAGTGCATTAAGAGCATGTTCTTATCTTTGGTCAACACTGAGATTATAAAAGCTTAACAGAATTGGTTACATGCAGGTTCACAAGTGTCTTTTCACAAGCATGCTGTAGTTATGCAGTGACAACGTAATGCATCCACCTGCACATGCATAGACAAAGGAGCAACAGGGCAAACCAGTCCAAAGTTCAACTTGGAACTATAATGGAAAATAAGTTTGTGACTGTTATAATGTTATATCCAGAATAAATTATCCTTACTAACAGAGTTATGTTTTATTTTTCATTAAGCTTTGTTATCTTGAATTCTTTTCTGATTTACTAATGGTATATTTGGGCTGTGGTTCGTTGTTTCTCGCCTCCATTTGAGCACAATTCCTCCTTGTTTTTAACTTTCCTTAAGTTGGATGAAATTCAAGTCTTCCCTCTTCAGTGATATTATGATTTTATTTGTGAAATAGTAAAGCTTCCATCTGCTCCAATGCAACTGTGTTGAACTTATTTCAGTATATTTCCTGTATTTTCCTAATTTATGAGGTTGCTCCTGCAACTCTTCTTTGAACATTCTTTTAAATCCTTGTTATGAACTTCCTCCTATAGTCTATGCGTTACATTTCATCCTGAGATGCACTTTTTTTTTTCTAAAAGCTTCTCTAAAATAGACAAAAAGGTGGTATGTATGCTTTCACCAACAGTAATGTGAGATTTCGTATTTCCTAATGATTTCCATGGAATTTCTGTGTAATCTTTTTGGATTCTCCTCTCAAAGACCTCTGCTAGTTTTGCCCAGTATAAGGTGTGGTTCTTTTTTTTTCTTGTGTCAGTTCTAACGACTATATGTGGGAATAATTTCATTTCTCTTCTGCAAAGGGATTAGGCAATTGGAGTGTCTGTGTTAACTTGCACACAGAGTATGATACAAACCCGATGAGGTAGTCATGAATATAAATTGTGGAAATTATCAGAGATTATCTGTTGTATACACACACAAATAAACTAGAGCTAACTAGTGTTTGAAATAATTTCACTGTTAAATAATGTGGCTTGCTATAGTGAGAGAATGTTTCAGTGTGGAAGAGACAGAGCATTAGGTCTCTACAGATGGCTACTTCTTCAGCTTGATGAAAGTAGCTGGTTGTATATTTAGCTTTGCTCTTGGTTTGTTGTGTATTCATTCGTAGAGAAAATGCCATTTGTGCTCTAGGATGCTGGCTGTTACATTGTTGAGCTCGAGAAAATCGTAATAATAAAAGCAGACTGTGGAAGATGAAGAGTGAATCTGCATGAGAAATGGATCCCTGTTAAACTGAATTCTGGGCCTTCTAACATGTGCTATGCTGTGTTATATTCTGGTGTACAAAATGTACTGTAGTGAATGTGTGCTCTTGCTAGCAGATCCTTTGCTTTTCTGATTGCAGTGTAATTGCTTCTTGAAATACTCAAATCAAAAGAAGTTAATGTAAAATGTTTTAATAGTCTGTGAACAAAATCAATCTGCAAGAGAGATTGCTCTCAAGAAAATGAAAAAAATGATTGCCAAGTGCTCGTACTTTGCCGTTGTACACCATTGTGTATCATTCATTCTGTAGGTACCTTACATAGCTGAAATCTCCTGTCTGACCTCTGTTCTTTAAAGTGTTAGTGTTCAAGTTGGGGATTTGCAAAATAACATGCAAACTTCAAGACGGGTTGCAATTAATAGTGACACTTAAGTGTAATTCAGAAAAATCTTTGAAATCTGACATTTTCCTTAGGTTGGACATGCTGATTAATGCATTGAATTTCAAATTTGTATTGATTTTACTGTTCTTTCTTAAGATTCATCCCAATGTTTTTGTTTCTCTCGGTAACTTTTTAACGTATATGTCTGACACTATGGGCTTATCCTTCCACGGAGATATTTGAGACCCATCTGGAGGCCTACCTGTGCAATCTTATTGCTTTTGCAGAGGGGTTGGACTTGATAATCTCTTGAGGTCCCTTCCAACCCTTGCAATTCTGTGATCTGATTGTGAAATGTTTATAATAATGATATGGTAACACAAAACTAAGCAATTTAAAATTTGTTTTCAGACTTTTTAACATGAGGCTGGAATAAACTGGGATTTATGACTTTTAGGTGAAGAGTATGCAACATGTTTCAGAATTACTTCTGCTTCTAACAGACTCATTTGATGATGGAATTATATGGTGTAATATTTTGTTTCTGAAATCAAAACTTATCAAGACATTTTGCCAGAAAAAGCAGACTTGAAAAATTTGTCTGTTACTGTTAAAGTACTCACAGGCTGCCAATTACACAGTTTAAATCATTTTTTTCTCATAGATACTTAATTGCATAGTAAAAACAATTCTGTGCCTCAGACATATAGTAACTACAACCAATAAAAGAGTTCAGGCTGTGTTAAATGGATCCTGCTGATGTGTGTGCTACCTTTAAACTTTTGTGAAACTCACAGCCTAATTTTGTACACAAAGGCAAATGTCTTTATTATGTCCTCTGTGTTACCACATTTCCATGGCAATACTAGAACTCTCTTCCAGTAATTATAACTGAAGGGAAATCTTATGTTCTGAAATGAAGAAAAGATTGTAGACTCTGAAACATTTATAGAATTGTATATTTATGTGCCTGTTCTTTTTCAGTTTCAAATTTGGTATTATTTAATTACGTAGTCTGGATTTCTAAGCTAAAGATACAGTTGTAAGATTGAAAATGTATTTAGATATGGAGAGTTGGAGCTAAAGATGCAAGACTATTTAAACAGTAGCATATCTTTTAATGTAGTTTTCATTTTCAAAGCTATGAAATTGTGATAACTAACATTTTGAATGTCGTTGCATTTTGCTATTTTGTGTGAATGGAAAATATCCAATTCACTAATGTACAACAACTACTTTAAAATGTGCCACCATTTGGATCACTACTTGGCAAGTTTTAGAGAATAGTAAATTCTCGGCACAAACTTTGCAGAAATATTTGCAGAAAATGATGCTCATTAATGGTTTAAGCAAGCTAGATAAATTTACTGAGTCAATTATTACTTTCATTTAGTTTTTTTTTTTCTTTCTGATGTTATGCCAAGGGTGGCCAGTAAACGATTTCCTGCTGGTAGAGTTTCTGTCCTTTCCTTCTGCTAGGAGATGCAAAGATGTAGAAGTTAATACTTGGGTAGTTTAGACAGGAATGGATCGGAAACAATTAAAGAAATGTGTTCTTACAGGCCACATGCCAGTAGCGATAGATCTGGTCAAGTGCAACTCGTGTTCATGACACTGAGCCATTCCTTGTCATGGTGTTAAAGGAAGCCTTTGTCATGGTGTTGAAAGCAATTGTTTTTACAGCTATCCCTGTCAATGACCTTTGAACAAAGATCAGATGCAGTTAAGAGTAAAACCTCTCATTTGTACTTGCAGTGGCAAAAAAAAAAATCCTCTTGATTCTCTCCAGTGTTCAGCTGCACTGAAGATGTGCAGCAGAGCAAGTTGCAGAGGACATAGGAAAAACTACACTGTCTGACTGTCCACGATAAATTTGAATGCTGTAGTGTCTGGATCTTCTCTCTATCTTGGTAATCATAGCTGTTGTATTTGGAGCACTGATGAACTTTAGAACTGACTTTTTCCTATGCAGACTTCCTCTTCTGCTTGAAGCCTTCAAACTGTTCATTTCTGAGAGTGCCTGTAGAGATATGGATAGGCTGGATTTACAGGGAAAATCTTAATGTATTTTCTCTGTTACTCTTTGTTTCCCTTTTGAGATTGAGTAAGCAATGTGTATAACAATTTCAAGATGGAATATAAGGAAACACATCTGTGTAGAAATGCTGACAATTGTAAGGAAAAATCTCATAACATGAGGATACACATAGAAATACATATTTGATGCCTGTCTTCTGCTTTACAATAAATATTTTCTTATGTGATTTCCATTTCTGTAGGACCCAGGAAATGACTAGTGTTGCTGTGCAGAGCCAGCAGGAAGGTCATTAATGCTGTTATATTTTTAGGTCTGAATTGTCACTATCAGTGACGCTGCTTCATAAAAGAAAAGAAGCCATGTTTGCATGTCTCTGGGGAAAATACAATAGTAACCACCAAACCACCATGTATTAACCACCATGTGTACTACATGGTCTTTATTCTTCCTCAGTGTCTGGGTGATTTTTTACCATAAGCTTTTGCAGAATGCAGACAAAAAACCTACTTTTTATCATAGCTTTTCATTAAATTGAATGTGGAACCAAAAGAAACCCTGTTTTTTTTTGTATCAGTGCTAGCCATTTCACTTTTTAATTAGTAATCGTGAACACAAAGCCATGGAAACTGTAGATTTTTGAGGTTTGTACAGTCAGAAAATTTCAGTTTCTAGAATTGCATTTGTACATACATAAGGTTCACTAACAGTTTAGTAAAATACTGACCACAGAGCGTGTCAGGCCTAAAAAATTTAAACTCTTCCATACAATTTAGGAAAGAAATATGATGATTGGTGTCAGTTAATGTACATTATAACATCCCGTCAGTGGTAGTTCTGCTTGGTTGACCTATTTCTTACCTTTCAGCTTAGTGAAGGACACTTTATATCTGACTGATTATTTTAATGACATGAAGAAGAAAGGTGGGGTGTTGGTTTAGCTCTTTTTTTTTTTTTTTTTTTTTTTGCTGTTGTTTTGGGGATGGGTGGGTTTTACCTCTGAATTGATAGGTGGTATTTTTTGTGTTTTGGAGTGAGTCATGACATTGTTAACATGCTGTGTTTTGTGTTGCTGATTCTGAGGATATTTTCTTCTCTCAATTGCAGGTTGGGTGGGACTATATCTGCATACAAGATAGTGCCAGATGAAATAGAAGAAATCAAGGTACAGTATTACTGCCTTTCAACACTAAATTTTTTTACTTGGAGAATTACAGAAATGTTGCATTAAAAAGCCATGTTATTTATTGCTTTGAAATGCATTTGAAAAGAGTTCATAGCCTGCCTTTACTATCCTGTTTGACAAAATCTGAAGACAGAAAACAAGAATGGTTATAAATATTGCTTATCTGAAAAAAAAAGTAACTTAAAAATTTAAATAAAATTGAACACTTGTTCTTTCCAGACATTTATAGTCTCTCTTTTAATTGGTAAAATATATTTTCAGTAAGTATTAATCTTGATATTTCTTTATACATCCAAAACATTAAAAATTGTACATAAAAAACTTAAAATTGTTTAGTAATAGATTATGATTAATAATAGTTTCCTTCCACTTTACTAATCGATGAATATATTTACACTGCTGGAACATTTTATCATCCACTCAATTTTAATCTATTGTCACAGAATAAAATAAAAAAGAACAATAGAAATGATGTCTATAGTAAAATTCTTAGATCCATATTTAAGCATCTAAAATAGAATTTTCCTTATTTTTAGAAGTGTATCTTACCCTCATCTTAAGTGGGCTTCGGCAGAGTTGATGCCAGAAATTTGTGTAATTCCGTGCATATGTGTTTAGATACCTGAAGACAGGTGCAGGACTATTGGGAACATTAACATTACAATAAATAAATAAATGAATATTTAGACTTCTGTTGCTTCTGAGATCAAAAACATGACCAGTTCTTTCAGTATTATTTGTACCTTAAAGAGGATAGAATGAAATCTTTGGTACTCAGAATCATCAAAAGCTCTTTGATTTAGAAGGGTGACAACAATAAATTTATGTTCAGTGCAATGGAGTTTACATTCAATGCAATGTTCATTATTATAAAATTCATTTTAACTGAGTCCACTTCAGCAAATTGTATCAGTTCCTCAGTGGAGTGCTATGTGGGAATTTGGCCTAAATCTGTTAACATGCTTTCTGTAACTGGTGCTTTTTTCCTTTCAATTGGCACTCAGTTATTCTGATCTATTTCTTGTTCATTATTATTCCATTATGCTTTTCATGTATTTGTTTTCAGCTGTGCAAAGAGATTCAGTAGTGTAAAATACAATAAATGGAAGTGGTTGCATAATTGTTTGATCTGGGTATGACTTCATGGTGTGTAGGGTTGTGAGGGTTTATTCTTAGTCAGTTAACATCAAACCCAATATAAGCAAATGCAGTGTAGCTGCTTCAAAATCATAGCCATCACTCCATGATCAAAGTCAACATGTATTTTCCACCTCCAAGGTTAATGAGCTCCCCTATTCTAAATTACGAAGAGGAAGATTACTTATGAGTTTAGATCTGACATTTAGAGTTGGGAGTAGAAGAGAAGAAAGAAGGTTTACAAAACTTACTGAAGTTGATTAATATTTTCCTGTCATACAGAGAACTGTACCAAAACTATAAAAACAAAAATGAGAAAAATCTTAAACCACAGACTTCGTCCTTTCATTTATAAAAAATGGACAATAGATTTGGATTTCTTGATGCTGAAGGTTCTTGTTGCTTTCTGGCTTCATTGTGCAAACTGAGTTCAGTTAATGAAGAAAAATGGAGAGCTAGGAAATAAGAAATATATTTTTAGGAACTTACTGAATTAGGTATGCTTGTTAGTAAAAGGTTTGTGTTTTTTCCAACAGTCTGCTAAGGAAGGAGGTCTCTTCTGATTTTTCGTCTTTCTCACTTAGCTGGTGTTTAAATGAAACACCAGCCTGAAAATCTAGAGAACAGCAAAGGGGTTAAGACCTTTCATCATTGATTTCTGTTAAACCAGCATGTAAGTGTGAAGGGAAGATTGTATCGTTCTAAATCAGACCTGATTGGAAAAAAAAAAAAACACTTGCATTACTTGTTTGTGGGAGCTGTCTTGTCTTGTTCAGGTAATGTTTTTTTAGTTGTGACAGAAGTCAGCCACTCCATCATACCTCATGTGATTGAACTTCTCAAACTGTGATACAGTAGATATTATTCATATGAAAAATGGCATGGCTGGAAGATGCTGTGACACACTAGCAGTGAGTATAATAGACAAATTTATATTGAAATGGAAGAGTGTTTCTGTGCATATTTTGAATAACAGCTGCCAAACGGGGAGACTGACCATCCTTGCAGTGAAGACAGGGGAGTCTTAACTTCAGAAACATTCTCCAAGCAGACTAGAGTGGAAAAAGGAGAAGTAATAAAAGACAAATCAAGTGAGAACACTGGAATGTTACATTTAGAGATTATGTAATCTTCTTCCATGCACAATAGTTCAGAGTTATTTTGTCTCAGAACTGTCCTTCCCTATTTAAACATGAAATATTAAGAGTTTTAATTTGGTAGAATATGCAAGAAGAATAGCTCTGTTTTTATTATATGATTTATCTTGACAGGTTGCTGAATTTAATTCAAGGAGTTTGAATAATCATGTTTTCCGATCTCACAAAATAAACTGCTTGCTTAAAATGGCAAAGGAGGATACTTTATTAGGCAGAGAGCAATAATTATTGTGACAAATAAATAAGTAATTTTGACAGCATTTCCGTATATTCTAGAAAATGCGGTAGATTAACCTCTTTTACGGCTCAAAATAGCTTATGAGGAAAATGAGTACAGATTTACTGATTTCATTGATGCATGTAATTACTTCTTAGGTAGGATATTGTTGTAAAAAGAGATTGTCTCTCTCAGTTTGGGAAAAGGAAAAACTCTGTAAGCCTTAGTATACCTGTCAGAAGAAATGTGTTCAGAGAAGTTTAAGAAAATATGTATGTTTCTAAATGTATTAGTAATTTCAAAAACAACCTGTATAATGAATGTGCGTCTGTGTGTGTATATATATATGAGTTTACTTGTCTACACTGTAATACTCAGTAAATTTTAGTATGTTTACAATGTTTCTATTCTAGAGTGCTCAGAATATATTTATCCTTGCATTTGAGTCTATATAAATGATTTTACTATGTGTATATTTGTACTGTGGGCTCATATATCATTTATGAATATAGAATATTGTCTGTATATGTGTGTGCATATTTCTGTGAATGAGTATTTGGTCAGTGTTGGGTAAAATCAAGCTGCGCTTCCTAGTTAGCAAAATTGTGTAATGACTGGGATAGATAGAGACATATGAATTAGGAGTATTTATGACAGAACAGATAGTGTGTACCCTAGCCACCCTCATGCACCTTTATCAAGGTTGGAAAGAATTAAGTGGAACCAATTGCCATCACAGTTTCTCAGCGTCTACATCAGTCTGGCATCATTGAGCATGATGCAACTTAGATTCCCTGTTTTTGTGTCACAGACACTTAGGTTCACAAAGTGAGAGCTCTCAACAGATAATCACACAAAGATAACCATCACAGGTTCCTCCCCTAAAAACTCTTCTAGAACATAGAAATGTTGGATTGGATTTCATTCTTGTAATACTTGAGCTCCGAGACAGATATTTCAGTGTAGAGTACAAGATTAGACTGTTAGTTCTGGTGGTAAATTCTGAGTAATCTTTTTTTGGAAATATTTTTTAGTATTGGTTGTAAATTTGGATGTAAAGTACTTATGGACAAAGATCAGAATTTTTAGTCCATTTGTCCATCCTTTCACGCAGGGAAAAAAGCTTTATACTCATCAGAGAACACCTGCAATTTTTCTGTAGGTGGTCTTCAAATGAAAGCATATATGCGTGACATCTTAAAGGCTATATTCAAAGCCCTTTTCCCAAAGTAATGATAGGATAATTCTCTTTCTTCCTTAGAAGCATGTTCCCTTGGTAGTCTAATATATGAAAAGTTTAATTCTTAAAGGCCAGTTACTTTAGATGACCTATGAATTCGTGAGGTTTTAGCTTTCCCACATGATCGTACTAATGAACTTATGAAGAAAGCTGATTCAGTGTTAGTGCCAGCTGCATTTCCGAGAAAGGGTGGACTCTAATTTAAAAAAAAAATTAAAAAAAAATTTAAATGATTACAAATAAAATCAGCCTATCCAATGGCATTCTCTGAGATCTTCTGCTTTGTAGACCCTGTGACATCACATACCTACATAATATTTTACGCTAGAACCTTTTATGCTGATAGGAGTAGCTGATGAAACTTACACAACCTCTGCGTGTAGCCAGGAGACACTGGCCATGATGCCTCAAAGCATTTTCATGTTCATCAATGTGTGGAAAAAATAAGTAGCAATTTGTCAGCAAGTATCTTTTTGTTGTCCTGTGTTACACTGGAATCTGGACTTTTAGTGCCAGGTTTGGCTGGGCTGCTGGAACTAATGTCCAGGCACATCCTTACTCCAGTGAAATACGAGTGTTTCCTTAGAATACCTCTTCTATTGTGGCAGGGTTGGGCTCTTTTTCTTGCTGGTGCTTACTGTAGCACAAAAGGTTTCAGCTCTGCCCTTGTGGATGTTCCTGATTTCTTTTATGCTCATGGAATTGCTGCCACTACCACTATTACTGACATATTTTATTTTTCCCCTCTACCTTACTGTATACCTGAGAGAGTTACAAGATGTAAACCCAGCAAATGGGGGAAGTTAAGCATCCATTCCTTTTGGCATCTAGTGCTGAAGAGGATGGACAACTTTTTTTTTTTAATGTTATTTGGAAGTTTGGAAGAGATAGCAGGTGTTTAGGGGTGGCCCAAATTTCTTTACATATCTTAGTGATTGAACTCTGATCACTGTTGTGACTAAAGTGCGTATTAAGCACTCATCTGCTTTTCTGGCAAGGACTCCCAGTGCCTAGTGCTCTGGACTGTGGTATATTAAGTGTACTCACTAATTTTCCACATGAAGATAGGGATTACCTCTTGTTTTCCTCTGTCCTCATTTTTCATTTAAGTGGCTCTCCTTGGAGAACTCATGGCTCCAGACATAAAGTTGAAATGACACATCATCATTTTAGCAATATTATTGCTTAATTTCCAAAGCAAGCAAAACAGTTCTTCAGTTCTGTAGTGAGAGAAGCATCTCTAGGATGAAAAAGAAAATAGCTGAAACTTAATCTACTAGACAAGTCAGGATACTACTGATATTTCAAGCCTTTCTGGTTAGTCAAAACTTATGCATTCTCAGTACTGTTGCCCCTAAGAGAAGAGATTAATGTTCCTCGGATGATTCATTGCTATGGTTCTGTTTGCCTATTAAAAATTCCTTAGAAACAAACATTAGAAATGGGAAACAAACAGCAAGAAGTGATATTCTTGTTCACAAATCTCTTCTTATTTTTCAGCAAGCTTAAATTAAAAAAGAAATCTTTGCTTCTCTCTGTGACCATAGTAACCAACTTTCTCTGAATTTCCTCCTGGCTTTCTTTCATTTTCAGTTTTTGCTATATACATATTTCTGTATCACTTATCACCTGAAACCTAGTTAGGTTTTGAGGCATTTTCTTGTTCCTCTTGTAAGATCCAGTGTAGTGGGCAATGCTTTATGTAGCTTCCATTCTAACTGGAAACACCAGTTCTTAAGTAGGATCTCACTTAGCCTGAATGAGATGAGAAAACATGGATTAGCTTCATTAAACACCACATTGCTTTTGGCAAGTAAAACAACCTTACTTAAAAGCCTTTGTCATTTCTCATGTGGTCTGTTACATTACCTTTTGTTTCCTTATATTTGCCCTGTAAGAATGTATTTCTGGTAACTCTGTTTTATAGATCTATCAAAGAAATGTAACGCTGTCGTATCACAACTGGTTATATTGTAGTTGGTTAGGGGTTTGAATGAGTCTAAGGGAGATCTAAGGCACGATCTTTTCTCTGCAGTAACTAATTTTCTATTAAATTATTTCTTTTTGGGACTGCCTAAAGAGATGAGTTTTGCTAGTGTGTGTGTATACGTGTGTGTTCATATATGTATAAATATATGAAGAAAAGGAGAAGAATTGTTTATTATTAAGAACTTTCATGTTCTACAGCTGTTTACAGGTGATCTCATAGCGAATTAGGGAAGTTATTAGATGTGGAGAAATTGAGTGTAATTACGTACATTGAAATATTCAATGACTGAATGGTAAAATATCTAATGCAATTAAAAGGAATTCAATGTTGTGATGTGTGTAGGAGGTGTGAAACATCCAAAGTTTGCATATAAAACAGCAGGTGTTGCTTGGACTATTGCAATCAAAGAATGAGGTCTGAGAATTGTGCTAGTGTGCTTACTATTAGATCAGTGTTCAGGAGCAACTGGGAAGAAAAAGTGAATTATTAGGAAAGGAACAGAGATCAGAACATAAGACCTTACCTGTTACCCGTGAGCCTCTTGTGTCCCACCGTATACAGTGGTGTCTGAAAGTCTGATCCCTTAGTCGCAGCAATGGCACAGTAGGGCTAAAATGATTTAGCATCAAATTACATGAATGATCTAATTGATAGCACTACTTGCATTTGAAGAATGGATATAGACAGTGAAACTAAAATGTTCACAAATGTCACAAGAAGTTGCATTTCAGCTCTTTTCTAGATTGATTGCAAATTTTAAGTAACCTCTCATGCTTGATTTATGCAAATTGTAAGACTGAAAGCAGACATTCAAGTTTTGACTGTATGTATTCTATTGGTTGATAATTTACTTATTTTAGGGAATAAAGAATGGAATTCTTAATAACAGAAAGGTTTTACCTAAAATTGCTGAAGTTGAAACCTTATTTCATCATAACACAGCAGTCATTTCTTCTTGAGAAACTGGTTCAACTGATTGCATTTTTCTGAAAAAAAGACTTATAGCTGATAGACTACAGATAATTCAGATAATTTATTTTGCTTTCAGAGAATGCTTTCTGTCTGGGTTCTTTTTTATGTTATGTTTTAATGGCTTGATTGGGAAAATATGTTAGGAAGACATTAAAGATGCCTCCCTGTGATATGCAAACCTGTAATCTATATTAAGATAGTGATGCTTAATATTTGAATATGTTTACACCTAATAAAGCATCTCTGATGATTAAAATCTTTGTGGTACCCTAATCCTATTTGCCATTATTTACCCTATCATGTCTAATCCACTGTCTAAAAAAGAGAAGGAAAAATTTAAACTTCCTTCTTGAAAATTTCATAAAGGAGTTGGATAAAATTGACTCTATAGTATAAACCAGATGTGGTGAACCATGTGGCTAGAGGCATTTTGTTTGCTCAGATGCTGTTATTGTCAGATGCAAAAAACGTATTCAGATGAGATTTCGTACAGATGAAGCTATATTTGAGAACAAACATAAAATGGAAAGTTTTAAGTGAGTTCTCTTTGTTATTGAGTATGCTAGGTAAGTGCCTCATCTCATCTCTGACTACAACAGAGTTGGAAGGTTGGCTTTACTGATCTGCTAGGCTTACACAAATTGATTTCTTTTAGCTAAACAAAATCAGAGCAAAAAATGTGGAGATATAGTTTACAATGCTTTCCTTAGCCCTAGCCATCAAATCCCTGCTGCCAAGAACTGAACATTTATCTTGGGCCATGTCTGTGTTATCATTTCCTACAAATGGATGCAACTCTTATCTATAGAGTAAAGCATTTGCTGCTGGGAAGTCAATATCTATATTGGATGTTCTTCAGTATGTCTCATTTGAAACAACTTCTAGTATGATTCTATGAACTGTGTGTCTTTTAGCAACTGGAGTGGATTACGTATGCTGCTGAAGTTCATTTTCCAAATCAGTTTAATCTGAAAGGATTCCAGTTCATATATTTAAAGTCTACTTTGTGATGTGAACCAAAGTCTGGGAAGCAGGCAGCTGTCAAAAGTATACAGCTGTTTTGAACTAGCAGGCTGTAGTAGATATGTCCTCAGCCTCCAGGACATACATTCTCATGTTATTACACTATAATACATTGAAGTTACAGATAATTAGAGTTTTGTAATATAGTGCCATCATTACCAGTGCACTGCTATTGCCTAAGCTACCTACTTAAGAGTGCCCAGCCATGCTGGCAGACTGTCTCAAACAAAATGATAGTCTAGACCAGTGATCTCCAAACATATTGGATGTGCACCCCTAGCAGTAAAACATTTGTGAACATGCACCTCCAGTATGTGTATATTTATTTATCTATAAATTATACACATCTGCTTCTAAAGTTCTAATATTTTCTTCCTATGTGCCAGTGGATTGTCTTGCATACCTCCCAGACTGCATGCAACCCAGTTTGGATACCACTAGCCTCAGCTGTTGAAATAATTTACTGGTTCGGGGAGCATCACAACAGTAAGCAATGAAAATAGCCATGATTCTTTTTTAGCTGGTTTTAGATTGCTCAGTTCTAATTGCTCCACAGATGGTAGGATTCTTAAGAGACTTCTTGGATTCTCCCTCACTTTTGTTTTACATAAGTCTGGTGTTTCAAGTCAAGTTAGTTATTATACTGCTATTCTGGCCATAAGTTTCTGAAAATCACACAGCATTCAATATTTCATGTGAGGTGTTTACAAAATTACAGAAAAACAAAACAGAACACAGAGGCGTTACTTGGACACATTAGTACCTATTTTACTGAAAATTGTCTTGACAATAAGGGGTTGAAAGGAGCCAGATAAAATTTGCGGGCTGAAAGGAAAATCAGCTCCTAACAAAAGCACACAGGAGGAAAAAAAAAAAAAAACAACTTTCTCAAGAACATCCCACATTTCTTTTGTGAGATAAAAAGCCTTGTTGTGTTAATAAACGTTGATAACCACTGTATTTTATCTGATTGTCCAGTTTGTTAGTTTGTGGCATGGTTTCTCTTCATTGCTTTTACTTATGGGAGCTGAGAAGTGGTGCCACAGGGTGAGAAGCCCAACGGGAGTACAGGGAGCAGGTGTTGCTTGAATTGAATGGGTCCATCTTGAGTGCAGGTGTCAGGTGCGTTAGGAAGTGACATCTGACTGGTCAATTATATTAGAGAAATATGGTTGTAACAAAAGCCAGTTATTTTTGCCATCACTTGTGGAGACACCACTCATTATGTATTTGATTAGATGACAGTAACATCATATATTTTGCAACAAGATTAAGTAGTTCACTAACAGAATGTTCTGATATTAGAATGCATTTGATGTAGCTTGCTGTGGCTAAAGTCTGAATATTTGCTTTTCTGGAATATCTTTGATCTCCATGTGGAAATGTTTCCTAGCATGTGTCTATCTAGGCAAGAAACATATGTTTCAGGTTAAACACTCATAGAAGGTTAAAACCGAGTGTTTCTCTTTTTCAGTATTTTTGTCCTTGGGCTTTTCATACATGCTTTTTCTGGATACCCCTGTGATAAAATAGCTAGCATTCTGATTTTATTTCCTGTGACAGTGTTTCTGTACCTCTGAATTATCAGTAGGATTTTCAGAAATGATGTGACTCCCCTGTCCTTAGAGTGATGTATAAAGAAGAGAATGCCACTGAGTCATCAGAGTTCAGTAAAGGTGCAGCGGTTGCAGAGTTTTACTTTTAAAAATATTTTCACATAAATATGCAAGGATTTCTAGGATTGTTCTGTCAGAAATGTTTGCATTCAGTTTCAGATGCCTCATCATTGTGACAAACTTAGGTGGGGTGTTAAGATTGCAAAGGTAACATATATTTGCTTGTGACATTTCTGCATAGACTGCCATTTCTGTTTTCTCTTGTTATTTATCATCTCCTTTGTTACTCTTGTTATGTTCTGTCAAAATAGCCTTGTATTTAAAGATTACAAATATTGTAACAGTTTCAATGTCTTGCTTCGTTAGTAAGATGATATAAACCACTCTACTAAATGCAAATGGCCTGCTCCCCTGTGGAAATTTGTACTCCTCAGTACTGTCATTTGAAAAGGTTCTTCTGCATTCTTACCAGTAAAGTGGTCACGATAATTGAATCTTATTTGAAAAAGGTGAGGATTACCTAACATTTATCTGTCTTGAAAATGAAGCTATTTGTCTTAGGATATCTTAAAAGATAACAGCTTAACATCAAGGTGTTTTAAAATTCTTGTCCTTTTTTGACAAAAATAGAAAACAATTCTTTATGTATTTGGGGCAAGGAATGTCCTTTGTACTGTAATAAAAATTTATAGGGAATAATGTTATATAGAAAAAGGCAATGTGTAAAAATAAAGCTGAGTGTCATTTGGGACACTGAAGCTAATGCTTTAGTTTTACTGAGTACCTTCAGGCTGTAAAAGACAGCAGACATTTGTCCTCAGGCTGTTTTGAGGAAAAGATGCTTAAGTTTAAAATGAGAACCGAAGAGAACTGCTTTACGTACAAAAGCTCAGTATGTCTCTAAATATTGTGCAGAACTGTAAATGCTTCTGTAGGTGACAAAACCAAAGGGACGATGGTGTTTCAAAAATGAAAAAAAATTTACTGCATGTGTAGTTAAAGTTTTTGTGTTCACGATGTCCTCACTGTGTTGGTTTCTGAGAAATCTAGAAAAAGAAACGAGCAAAGGTAATGGGATGTGATGAAGCCTTCTTTGCAAACGTAACTGGAACGTACTCAGGGCAAGCACAAATTCTGAATGTGCAGCCAATAATTGATGTACAGGCATGAAGCGTTAATCATAATGGCACACTTCCCTACTTTTTCCATTTTACCTTAAATAAAACTTCAGAGATATACCTCATATTTTTAGGTACCCAAGTAATTTTATGAGATATTCTCATATTTAACATTTTTTAAAAAATAACCTGTATTTTAGCATGCTGTCTGTGTGTTTATGTGTTCAGAATATTTTGTATCTTAATATTTTTTGAACAATGTTAGTACCATAAACTCTTTTACATACATTCCTCCATCTGGAGAAGTAGTATTTTAGCAAAGGCCTAGTCTGGACAAGACCAAAAATTGACCTAATTATGCTGCAGTTCTTCTGAAAGAATGGCAATCTCGTATACAAACTGAAAAATAAAGGGGAAAAACAAGGCTTTTCCTCTTTGGTAGAATAAACAGTTAACATTGGAGTAGTGTTTGTTGAAAAGATTTTTAAAGTCACTCTGTTTGCTAGATGAACAGTACCAATGAAAACAAAGCTGGACACATCAGACCATGCATACTGCCTTCTGACGATGGCTAAAAAGGAAAACAAAGCTGAAGGAAATACTTTTAACTGTCCTTATAACTGTGTATTTTGAGTATGTTTGAAACGTGGAATAAATGCATGATCAACTATCTTCAACTTTTATCCCTTTTTATGATCTTAATATACTAAGAATATGTTCTGTCATCAACAGATACAACCTAATTCATCAAAGTTAACAAACTGGATTCTTGTTCCTCTCGGATTGCATGCATAATATATTTCACTTAAGTCACTTCATTCTAGGTTTCAAAATCAGGAATAAGATGCAGTTTCTCAAACATTATTTGCCAGGGAGTTTCACAGAATCAAGGATCCTATGATTCAATGATTCTATGAAATTCCCTGGCAAATAGTGTCTGGGTAGCAAGTTCATTTTATAGACAGGGTGGATAATTGCTTACCAAAGCAAATAGAAAGTAAAACCAGCAAAATTAGTTTAAAATTGAAACTGCAGTATAAGCAATCTTTCTACTGTCCCTTCTAGGAAAGGTTAACCTAAAATGGTTCCCCAGATTGTTGCCGATTCTCTTTAGGAAAAGTCTCCATGAGAATCTGATTTACTTCTCTCCTTTGTCTTTGATAATCGACAGGGAACTGAAAGTAACATCCACAGTCTGCAAAAGAATTAAGCATTTTATTATCAAAGCTAAGACAGACATTGAAATCTATCCAAAGAACAGAGATTACTGATGGAAAATTTTCCAGAAGTAGATCAGTGAGAAATTCAATATTTCCCCACAAAAGCATTAGTTTAATAAAGGATCGTAAAGGGCAGAAGTCTGCTTAATGCTAGCCTACAATTGTTTTATGAGCAAAATAGTATCACTTTGCCAGTACTGTAAATAGGATGGCCAGATGGTAACTTGCTAGTTACAACCTTCAATCCAGTATATTTAAAAGAAAATGCAATCTGCTTTTCAGTGCATCACTTATATCGTGATTATTATAATTTTTTTCTATAGATGTTCAAAGCTACAATGTATCAAACTCAAACTTCCCAATATCCATATCCAAAGAATGGGATAGAGAAGCAGGTGTTTTTATTGGTAAAGTTGTTATTTGCATAGAGAGTAATACACTGCTAATTCCAATGAAATATATTTGGTGTAGCCAATGCTCTTATAATAACATAGAGGTATTTTGAAATGGGAGTGACAGACCAAAAATGTATCGAATGTTTTTGGAGCTAGAAGTGAAAGTTGTAACAGCACCTAGAGAATTAATGGACTACTAAATGATCCCTGATATTTATGAGATAATAGCTACAGTGGCTTGGAAATTGGCTCCATATTTTAGATTTGATCAGTACTGGTGATTACAGCTGTGAACTAAGAGTCCTAAATGGACAAAGTATCAAATCCTGTGCCTCGATTCACAGGAGCAAGTGTAAACCTCTTGAAATAACATTCCTTTGGAATTCTGATTTTTCTGATAGACTTGGTCCTAGGTCACACATTTGTAACTCTTAAGAATAGAACCTCAATCTTTTTTAATGTGTTCTAATACAAGAGATATTACTAGGCCTGTAGAGAGAACTCTTACAGGACAGAAATGACTTAATAATTGCAGGAAAGAAGCAAAGAGTTCTCCTGCTATAGAATCAGAAGTGGCTAGCATTGAAATAACAAGGGGATTCAAGGTATCTCGTTTTTGTTCTGCACTGTGTGAGGGAAGAGAGAGAGAGAAATGATACAGGCTTCTTTCTGGATCTCACTAAAAAGGCCCAGCAACAAATGGCTAATAAAATATTAGCTTTCACAAGTCAGAATAGATAGCAAATAAATTTTGCATCCCTTCAGATGCTGGGAACTTTGTGTTTGTGCAGCACTGGATGAATCCCCAGATGGATTTCTCTGTGGAAAAGTGCTCTCATCCTGTCTGTGGGTAGAGGTTCCTCCTTTTAGGTCCTTTGAGCTACTGTATTTTTTTCTTACAGGCAGTTAACTATGCATAAAGGATGTCCTCTTGAGAAACTCTTTCCACATTAGTAGCAAGGCCAGGGTGATGGTGTGACCTTCTGCTCCCAGTGAGAGGTGCCTGCAGGCTCCTCTGGTACCGTGAGCTGTTGAGCTTCCCTTCAGACAGAGGATCTGTGTAGTGTGATTCAGGCCTAAAGACGGTGCTGGACACACAGCACAGCTCTCTGTCCACCTGCGCAGATAACACTTAGGTGAATTACTAACTCCTTGATCTATAGTGGCCTCTGGGTCAGGATCACTGCAATATTAGAAAGATTATAAGTAGAAGACTGTTTCGTCCTAAATTTCCAGAGGGCATTGCCCAGTTCTTGCTCACAGATACAATTTCTGGTATGCTTTCCTTCATACACTAATTCCACCTACTCACTGTTACTGAAAATACAATCTTGGATGACTCTTCTGACTGTGTAGGCTCTTCCTCAGTCTTAGCAGTAAAGTGGCAGTTGTCTCTGCAAGGGAAAGTAGTAGTCCAGAGATAGCATGGACCACATGCATCATAATCCTCAAAGTAGAATGTGTGGGAGATGATACAACTCTTTCAAAGGGGCAGTGTGATATTTTTACTTACTACCGAGATGATGCCTTTATTCTAAACTGCACTGAACAGATAACTACAACGTGACTGTAACGTGTCCAGAAAGGGAAATTGTGCAATTAAAAAAAAAAAAAAAATCACAGAAATTGCTTACATAAACATTTTCATGCTAGGGACCATATGTTAAAATAGGATATGTATAGTGCAGGTGGTTCACAGTGGAAACAACTCAAGTTTCTTTTGCCACTTTTTTTTGAAATATATAAATAACTCAGTATTTTAAAGGTTACTGTTTGTGTCTTCTTGCATCTTTAAAATAATGAACAAGCACTTCCTAGTCCAGAGGGCTTTCCATGGTTTCACAGCTCTATAAATGACTCATGCTTTAGCAGGGAGGGCTCTGTTCCTGTGAAGCAGCAGACATTTCATATGCATAAGCTCCACTTGCTGTCTGATTCAAGTGCAGAGGTAACAATGGGAATGCACTTTTTCAGCTAGAACCTGCTGTACCTACAACTGCACTCCCTAAACATTTCTGTAATTACTGAGTCTCCCTGCTTATCCATTTGGAAAGCTACTGAAAAAAAAAAGAAGAGCATTAATATATTCTCTCTCCATTCTTTTCTGAGGGAAACAGGAGGAGGGAGGCATGACATACCATTTATGAAAGTATAATGAGTAATTGCAGCATCTGTATGTTAATTGTCTTGCTTAAAAGAATGACATCATCTAGATAGTTATGAAGATTTAATAGAAACGTCAGATAAAATAAGTGAAAGAAATTTAAAATAACTTTGTAAAATATTTTCTTAAATACTTTTCTCAAAACCACTGCTTACAGTGGGAAATGTCTGCTAAGATTAGCATGGTAGAAGTCATTTGAGGTTTAGAACTTAAATGTAAGAAAAACATTTCATAAAAAGGATACTTCAGGGTTTAGTTTTTCATGTGCTAAGGAGTTAGACTTCATAAATCATTAATTCCTCTTGAAGCAGACCCTGCAAGGGCTTCACTTGTCTTTTACTATTCCCTCAGTGCCGCAGCTTATTATTCTGGCACAGTTCTTGCTTTTGCAACTGGAGCATATGGTACAAATATATTCAGTGCCAGACCATTTAATTAATTAAGCAGTAATTCATTCAAGATTAATTGTTAAGGGTACCTGTAAATATGAAATTCTTAGCGCAGGTGTTTCTTATTCTGAAATTAGTAGTGTTTGTTTCAAAACTCAATCATGGAACCAGTTTTTTTTGTTAGAACTGGCATGTTTGAATTTTGGGACTGTAAAGCATTTCTGAATATAATAAGCCTTTCTCTGCAGCAGTCAAAAGACTCACTATGATCACTGCAAGTATTTGTGAAGATTGTTTTTTCTGTAACAGAAAGTATTCTATTTTTGCCTCATTCTGATCGTACTGATTAGTATTTCTTTTATGATTCTTAAATTTCAGCAAGCGAAGTTTGGCATCTGTCTACTAAAATGAGAAATAGTATGTGATTCAGCTTAGAACTGTCCTTTCCAGTTCTTTACGTGTGTTGATTTGAATTGTGTTCATGTCCTACTTAACTTCTATGGTCTTGCTAAATTTTTGAGACTAGATTTAGCTTGATTGCTTTCTTGAAGCAATTGCTCTATGATGTTTCTGTTTACTACATTTGCAGCAACCCTCCCAGGTTAGACAGACTTCTTACAGAGTTCTCTCTATCTTGGCGAAGTCACAAAGATATATTTTTTTTATATATTTCGTATTTTAATATATTCTATGTATTGATGTATGTATAATCCTTGTCATTTAACAAAGTGTTGGCATATCTTTCTGTATAACACTAAATTATTTCCAATAAGTTAGGATGTTAGAAACAATGGAAATTACAGTACAAATAATTGTACAGAGAGACTGTAGGTTTCTTGACATTCTGCATATTATTTTGCCTGAGAGATTTCCCATACCCATAAAGACATGTTTGAACAACCTTAGTATCCTGGCAGATTTTAGCTTCATTTATACCAGCTGCAGAAACAGTTGGAAGATGATTTTGAAATCTCTGTAGGATTTTGAATGCTTTTATTACCACCTGACTCCAAGTAATTTTGTTGTTAGTATGTATCAAGAAGAAATGAGCATCTTTTAAAAACGTTCCAAAAGAGAAATGACCAGAAACTTTCAGCTCTTTGGGGAAAAAAATATATATAATTCTAATGTGAATTTTTCTGCATCAATTTTCTCCTGAGTGCAATAATCAACTGAAATCTTTGATTGCAGTGGGATCAGCTAATGCTGAAACACTTTTGTTAGCTGCAATGGAAGTAGAAGACATCTCATCACATTCCATAGTAATAGTCTTCATCTAGTATCATGTGTCATAGCTATAATCCTTTGAGTTTAAAAGAGAGTTTTTGCATAACCTAAATCCTGAGAAGGTCTTCCCTTTGAGAGAATGGCCTTTTTTGTTCAGAAATAAATGCCAAAAGGTTGGCTTACGACGTTGTAGAATTTGGATGCTAATACTCTGGAGTTCAGGAATAAACAATATCCTAATCAGCAAGGTAGCCTATTATTAGTTCATTCTATTAATCTTCTATTATTCACTTTAAGTAAAAGGCATAGGCTCACAGAAAATTTTTCTGTAATGATCACAGTTATTTTTCATTGCCTTCAGCAGCAGTCAGCAAGTTGTTTGCATTAAGAGCCGCTGATGAATCTCATCTGATTTTTATCCTTTCCCTGTTTCTTTTAAGAATCATTTTCATGATATCCAAGATTATTCCTAATCAACAGATAATGGAGAAATGCAGACAGTCTGATAAGTTCTGTAATACTTTAGTCTTCTTTCCTCTTACATACTCCTTTCTCTTCCTTGTTGACATTTCCCTACTGCAGTTATTTATCAGAGTGAAGCGTTCTTATCTTCCGTATATCTGGAGAAACAAAGCGCACTGCTAAGTTTGGAAAGAATGGGCTTTCTTCTAGATATTTTGATGTTCTCTGGAAGCTACATCTGGTATTGATCTTTAGACCTGGAAAATAATTTGCTATCTAAAAATGATTCTCTGTAACTTCTTCCTTATTTGTCTGTCACAGTAATTACTCTCGGGAAAATTATATACTCACGTGTAGCGATCCGATCTATACAAGGATCCTTTCTCAATCAAACTGCACACAACAGTCAGGTTTCTATACAAATGCTTTTTTATTTTACGTTACTCTAGAAAGATGAACACAGATAATTCCCATTCAATTTAAATTGAGGAAATAGATTTTATTGTTTCTCTAATAAGCTTCATCATGGCAAAATAACACTTCTCTGAAATAATCTGATCAGTTTCAGGATGATGATAAATTGTAGTAAGATCATATCTCAACTAAATTTCTTGGTCTGTTTGAAGCAGTAAAAATTTCATGAAAGTGATTTAGTTTAAACTTTGTCAACATATCTGGTACAGCTAATGATGGCACCCCGGCAATGGTTGATTAAAAAAAAAAAGGGGGACTAATTTAAGTGCAAAAGCTTTAAAAATGGATAAGGTCATGAAAATTGTCATCAAAGCTATGAATTTCATAAAGTCCAAGGGATGGATTGGATCATTGTAAATTCTAGAATTTCCTTAAAAGTATGGATGTTGATTATGGGGGCATCATTTACTTTTCTGGGGTAAAGTGGCTAAGTTAAGGTAAAATGCTAGAAATTTGTGCCAGAAAATGAAGATTAAAAATGGCTCACATGCTTAGCAGTTTTGGTGGATTTGACAGCTCATTTTAATGAGCTAAATGTGCATCTTCAAAGTGAAAATGAACTAACCTATGCTGTGTTTCAAACCATAACGACATTTGAAATGAAACTCAAATTATGGCATGCTCAAGTTAGGACAAATAATTTTATATATTTTTATACATTGGCTAAACACAGTCCTGTGAACAGCAAAAAAATATGCAGCCTTGCTTTCCACTTTGATAAAGGAATTTGAGAAGAGGTTTCAAGATTGCAAAAAAAAAATCATCAATTTTTTTTGTATAATTGCAATTCATTTTTAAGTCAACATAAATACATTACCTGCAAATTTTCAAATGTAATGTATAGATTTGTAATCAGATCTTAAACTCAAAAATTTGATAATGTCTCTTTACCAGGCTTTTATAAGCCTGATCGTACTGGAGAAAAATATCCCTCACTTCACAATCACACCTATTCATATAATCACTTTTGGGCAGTACATATATTTGTGAACAACTCAAGGATGAAGTACAGGAAAAGTGAAATTTCAAGAAAAATCTCTGACAAACACCTTGAGAACTCACTAAGAATTGCAACCACTTCCATCAAACCAGACTGATGCATTTGTTTCACAAAAACAAGGTCAAATATTCCACTAGTTGTATGTTTTTGTTGCTCTCTTTTTTAACATTTTAATAAAAAATATATTTTAAAAAAGTTTTTTTACTTATATACATTAACTGTATTATGTTTTTTATATGCAACCCAAGACGATTCCTCTTTACTCAGTGTGGCCCAGACAAGCCAGAAGGTTAGACACACCTGGTCTAGACATACATACTCTATAGGAAAACTGTATTGTCTGTGTGATATGTCTCTTGCTGCTTTGATCTCAGATCTTTTGGATTATTTATTTTATGTAGTTCCTTTGACTTCTTTTTTAATTTGTTGAGGCTACATGGTTGCTTTTAGTGGTTGAATGCATTCACATTCTCACACTTCACAACCTTGAGTTTCCTAAAAGAGCTGATCAGGACATACTGGACTATTTATGATAGCGTAGTCTTGGAAAACCACTGCATTATGTGGTTCCTTCTCCCCTTAAATTCTTACTCCTTCTGCTTCTGTCTATGAAAGTGGTGCATCCTGTGACCCAGCCATCTGCTGGAGAAGACAGATCCTTGTGGCTGCCATTTTACCAACTCCCTACTTATGTAAGGATAGAATATTTTCTTCAGTCATCCAAAATTCCTTCTTGAAGTGGTAGCAAAGTTCCAGAGCAGCCAGGTTATGAGTACTCCAGTACTCGTTCCCAGGTCTTATGCTTCTTGAAATTTACATTTCACATTCTTGATTTCATTAGGACCCAATTGTTTCTCTTGACACGGGTCTACTTTGTTTCTTTGCTTGTTGTGCTGTGGGAATGTCCAAAAGTTCAACTTGCTTCACACAACGGTTGTTCAGATGGTTATCTGCTGTGTGTGGACTTGTGACTTGGACTTCCCTCTGCGGACAAAGCAAATTCCTATAGAACCCTGGGAAAACTCAGTATCTGTGTTGCGTTGTATCAGTACATTTGCCATGAGGCCATCTGGAGTTCCATCTTTGCTTCCCGCTAGCAGTGTGTTAGTACAATAGAATCCAGGGCTGTCTCAGCATTCAGTGATATGATGCTGCAGTTGTTTGTGGGGGGCCTCAGGACTTCTCCTGAGCAGTAAAAGACAAAGAAAACTGCTGAGAGTGCGTCATTGCTGAAATGTACATGCAGACTCAAAGAAGAAAGGTTACTAGTCAGTAACTGATGTTCTTTGAGAGGTATGGTCTGCATGTACATTAGTCTCCTACCTGCCTTTCCCCTCTTTCTGGATCTCTTTCAGGTTTGATTGTGCATTTAAGAGGAACTGAAGTGGTGGCGGATGCACTCTGCCCTATATTTCATGCACCAAGCAGGACGAGGGGAGGCGCTAGAACGCACCTCCCAGGACACTTCAAGGCAGGCCACAAGCTCGCCCACTCTTAGAATATTTGTATGGACTAAATATCTCAAAGTACAGCAGCCATTGGTAGGTAAATTTTCTTTACTGTATTTTCACAGGTGAACTGGTAGATTTTTTTAAAAAAACAATTTCATTTGTTGACTCTGTGGATTATATGAGTGAATAACAGACACATGCGAGTATTTATGCCAGAAACTGCATTAGATACACTGAGGTAGTTTCCTGTCTCTACAGTGTTTTCATCTCTTGTCTTTGTCCTAAAATCCAAATTTTTTAAAAGAACTTAAATATTGATTTGCCGTTTACATTGAGAGCTGCAGCAAAAAAAAAAAAAAAGAAAAAAAAAAGCAAAGTTTGGAATTTTATTTAAAAAGCATAAGGAAACAATATCTTGAATAATTGTGGCTAGATGTATAAAGTAAAATGGAAGGTTGTACTTACTATTAGAAAATGGAGATAGGAACTGAACTGGGTTCCATAAGAATCAATTATGTTTTTACAATTGTATAGTAGCTAAAACTTCATAATTACGAAAGAAATGTTCCCCTTTAAACATTTCTTCTGCAATGGGGTCCCACATTTTATTCATAGAAGCCTTCTAGACTTTTTTCAATCAAATGCACTTACTGCCCATTAAACAGAACAAGTAGGTGCAGGGAATATCTTGGCTTAAACTCTGGATGCAAATTGTCTTTGCTTACAAATATGCACATGCAATATCTGTGAGTGCTTTTTTCAAGTACAATTGTCTGTGAAGTGCAGTTATCTGTGTGGAGGGCTGCTGGAGAATATGGCTCTTACATGTTTGTACTTGGAGTTCTCTGAGACATGTTGCCAATGACCCACATGCTTTACTGATTCCTTAGATTTGAAGCATTTAGTATTGTTTTGGCAGCTCAAAGACATTTTCAGTTGTCCTTCTGTAGCTTTGCCGTTTTCATGTTTTTAGTAAGATTAAGATATAGGTTACCAGGTCTTGGTTACAACCAGCAAAGATTGGTGAGTCTTCTAGTTTGTGGTGCATTAAACCACCATGTACTTGTACTTGTGCTCTAGACATGGGTGCATGTAGGGAAAATATTGTAAAGAACTCTAGTTATAGAACGTTATTTACTGGTCTTTTACATCAACTTGCCTTTTCACATTCTAGGAAGAAAATCGGAAGTAAACAGTTTTAAACAATCTTAAATAAATATTAATGTATGAAAAGGGAAAGAAAGTATGGAAAAAAGCCATCTTGTTCTGCACAATCAACCAGAGGTTTATGGCTCCAAAGCCAACCATTTGTATCTTATGATAACAGGTCTTTGAAGTGCTGCATTACTAAAGTAAATCTTGAAGAGAGAGAAAATTTTTGATTTTTTCTCTCTGCTGTTCATGTGAGCAGTTTTGAATTTATTTCATTGTTTTATGCTTTTTCCTTTTTCTTTTTATTCCAACTGCTTTATTAACTTGTATTGTTTTAGGAATAATCAGGGAGGGCAGAGTAATATTGGCAAGGAGGCGTTTTTCTTTTATTTAGTTTTGAAGTGGTTTCAAATAAAGTCTTAACAAAGATACTTGAGTGTTTATAACTTCAGTAATTTTTATTTTAGTTAATAAACATTTTAGAGATCTTTACAACTGAGAAAAATGAAGCGCATTTAATTTTGTTGCTTTTGCTAGTATATTTTTATTATATAAAGATGAGCACGTGTGCATATATGCCCACATAAATGTATACATCTGCCAAATTCAGAGTGGACATGAAAGTTGCTTCAAAAACTCTTAATGCTGGAGTTGTCAGATCCTCTCAAGTGAGCAGTCGTCATTTCAAGAGTTCAGTATCCACTCTTGGAGAATACCAGTGGTACCAACTGTAAATGGAAGCAGATTTTGTTACAGAAGGAAGCCAATAATTCTTGTACCGTACTGCATATGTAGACTGATGTTTTGCATCTTATCTAGACCCTATTCTAGATTTTAATTCAATCTGATAAAGCATACCAACAAATCAGTTTTTCTTCTTTGTAGAATGACTGATATCTCTCTGTAATTAGTCAGAATTAAGAATTTCTCCTTTCTGAGAGCAAATCACAAAATAGAAGTGCAGTTTTTCAATGTCTCATTCTGGAGTCAATCTTGCATGAGACCTATTATGTGTTTACCATTCTCTAGTGAAATAGTTTGAAATTTCTTTTCCTGGTATCAGTCGTCAAAAAGTGTTGTCTATCCTAGTACTGGTGGTTTGATGGGCAAACACTTCAGTGTTTGCACATTTCTTTGGTTTACTTTCACATTTGAATTGATGAACTCTGTTGAACATTGCACTTCAGTCCCTTCTTTTTTTCTCCCTCCTTTTAGGGATAATTATAACAAGTAATAGTTTTTAAAAATGGTTGCATTACAGGCTTCATAGGTGTGTTGAGCCTTGAATTTTTTGATAGCTGCAATTTATTTCATAATGAAAAATGTCTATAACTAAATTTCCATTAAAAAAAAAAGTAAACCTTTTATGGAGTACATTTTTATGACATTTTTTCCTTCAGCTTTTCATTTCAGTAGAATAGTTGTGCTTTTACTACTTTCTGTCTAATGTTAGCTTACTATTTAGAAAGTAATATTTAAAAAAAAATAAAAAAATCGACTGTGATGCTGAAAACTGCAAATATATTTTCAGAAGACTACAATGGTCAGCAAAATAACAAAAGATGAAAAGCTCTGTTTACAGACATTGAAATATTTACTTGGGTGTTATCCAAGTCTTTTGACTGCAGTAATTATGCTCTGAAAACAGTTCTACTATTTATGTTACTTTATGCCTTTTTTGATGGGGAAAGAAAAGAAGGGGTGGAGGTACCAGAAAATGCGTAGTGTGTTTTCATGGTATTTTAGTATTTCATTTTCTGACATTCGTAAATCATTTTAAGCTTGATTATTTGCAGAGTTGTTGCTCCACACATAGGAGTATCTTCATACATGCACATTTCAGTAAAACTTTCAAGTAATAAGTTAAAAGTCATGAGCATAAGAAATAGAATCTTCACAAGAAAAAGGGTAAAAAATACGAAATTAATTCAAAGAGTAACTTAACATTTCTAAGGCTCTTTCAATCTTTTATTTATTCATCTGCTTTGAGTTTGTGTGTTTTGTTGTGAGTTTCTGATTCATGAAGAATTGCATATGTTCTCTTTTGATATGATATCAGTGTTGAGTTGGAGCCTGGAGTAGTTCAAGCCACAGGACCAAGAAAAAGTTCTTATAAGATCCTAGTCTGCCAATTTCTGAGTTCCTGAAACTCAGCGGTCAAAATTGCATCCAGTTTTCTTACCAAATTTGCCACTGTGCAGAGTTTCTCTTCATTGATATATTTTTTCCATGTTCTTACTCATTATAATTTTTCCATTAGGGTTATGTCATATCATCATAAAAGAAAACTAAATTAATATTCATTATGATGTTTAGTACAACTCTTATTTTTTCACCTGGATTGCTAAGGAAAGTAATCACAGCTTTAAGGACATACTGTAAATAACTTATGTGACTAAGAACATTTATTTAAAAGTTATATATTTTTTGCTTGTATTTTGAAACACACTGTCGTAGAGTAAACAAGATTTATGTGTGAAGAAAGAAGTTACATAATTTTACAAAGCAAGTGAATTTCATAACGTCTATGTTGGAGAAATACAGAATTTTCATGTAGGGCCCCTGTAATCCCTAGTTGTTTATTCTGTTCATTTATATGTAGATATTAGAGAGTGGTACATTAATGGATTTTGAAAAAGAAAACAAAACACTTTCTAACCATTCTGTTTAGAATTCTATAAGCTGGGTTCTTGGGTATCATGGAGAGGTCCAACAGAAATAATGAAACAGTTACAGCAAATACTTAATGAAAAACGTGAATAACTGTTGAAACACCATACCAAATGTGATGTATTTTCAATCTCTTGTCTAATTCTGGTCAAGGCTGGTTGGTTTTGTGAAAGATATGCTTGAGTCCTAGAATATTTTAAAATGTTTTAAATATAGAAGGCACTGGCCAAGATTCTGTGACTCACCCATTGTACAGCCACTCAGTTTAATGACAGTTTTGCATCTTGGACATTGAGATGCTGAAGTTACATTCACTGAGGGATGTATGTCTGAAAGTCATGTAGCTATTACTTGACTGAAAGTCCGTAACATTAGCTTACATGTGGTACAATAGAAATGTATCCTGTGGCCTTGGATTTTGGATCTAGAGTATCTTAATGCACAAATTGCTATATAATCATTTTATTTGTATAGCATCAGTCAAGCCAAGTATCAGATCAGTGATCTGGAGGAATTCTAATTTGAGGACACAGTGAATTGGTGTCTGTGAAAAGCGAACGGCATATACAGCCAGAATGCTTGAAGCAGTGAAGTGAACAGAAGTAGCCTTTCTTCCTCGACTGATCAGAGTAGTGCTTTCTTTTTTTAGATATTTAAAATGTAAAGGAGAATATTTTGTGGGGTAGAGAGAAATAAACAAACTGAATATCAGTCTCAGGTATTTTTCTGTGTTTTTAAAAGATCTAAGAGGTACGTATTCTAAAATACAGTGAAACACTAGCTTATCGCTTCATAGCCAAAAGTCTTACTGAAAGCTTATGCTTTTTTTTTACTCTAAGTAGAACTTGAGAAATAATTATATGTAAGATAATGAAACAAATTATATGCTCAGTTTATGTGAAAAGTTGAGGTATATAATGATTTCTTTAGCTTTCTATATGCTATTCACAACAGTGTTTTTTTTTTCCCTGTTAACTGGAGTATTGTTGAGCTGTATGAGAACAAATGAAAGAATTATTTTCACTTCAAAATTTGTTGGATTTTGTCAGGTTTTATTTTATATAAAAATGAATGATTCATAAAACCCTCACTATACCTCTCCTTGTTTTATGCTGACAATTTATTCTTGATTATGTTAATTTAAATATATATATATACACACATATATATACATATATATACATTTACATATATATTTATGTAAAGTCAAGCTCTCACTTTGCCAAACAGCATTTCTATGCTGACATTCTCTCAAGTGTTCCCTGATATTTGCTGGTGTTGATAGTCAAGATAAATATGTCTTTAGATGATAAAATAGCTCAGAGAAGATATCATCTGTTTTAAAAAAAAAACTTTTCTGATACATGTCTGTGTTATTGAAATTAACAATTTCAATTGCTGCAGTTGCCTTTGTTTGATTTTAAGAGAGTAAGGATAGCTGTGTAAGTAATCAGTCTGATTTCTGCCAGTGGTTACTCTGCTGTGTAATGCGTAGGTACACATCAGTTAATTTGGAGCTCCAAGCAGATGCTCAGCTGCTTTGCTTGCCCATGATAGCATATGAAGGATAAGTGATATAATCACATTGAGACTAAATACATTTTCTGCTTATGTCACAGTTTTTTTGGTCACAGTTAGAAAAGTAGTTTAAAATATCATTTAAAAAATGAATGCAAATCAAACTTAACATTTCTCTAGTATCATGAGTTCTATGGTACTCTAAGATATTAAGTGTACATGACAGATCTCTTAAGCTTTCTTATTCCAGCTTTGGAATCAGCATGTGCAGTCCTATTGAGATGTTATAAGAAGTAAAGAAAACATAGTTATAAGGAATAGCGTATGGATTGCTGCATCAGGTGTCTTACTGCATCTTTTAATAGTCAAATGTACAGATAAGTAGTTCTTGCTTTGTTCAGGCTGTTAAAAAGTAGAGCAAAGACAGAAACTAAAGTTATTGTTATAAGGATCGAGCATATTACCCAAATTAAATGCGTGTACTCTATTTATGTGTGTTGAAGAATTGTGATTATATCTCAGAATGAAAATAAAAACTGATAAAAATGAACAACCATGAGTTCTTGTTTTCCATTTTAGGACAAGAGATGGAGAACAGAATTCCAGTTTTGATTTCCAAAAATATTATGACTGATTGTATTATTCTGCCATATGTTGGTTATAAATAGTGGTTGAGTATTTGTTGAAAATGTCATGAGTGCTTTTACTATTGCTTTGATTTATTTCATGTGTCTCTGTTTATTTTTCAAGACAATTCTTCAGATGTTTTCTGAGATAAATGTATCCCAGGTATTACTTGCTAAATCTGACAGCTTTCATCTTTTCTTTCAGGAGACGCTGATAGATTGGTGTGATGAAAAGGAACTTAATTTGATTTTAACAACTGGAGGAACAGGGTTTGCACCACGAGATGTCACCCCAGAGGTGAGTTACTCCTGGAATAAGAAAAATGTGCCCTTTGATGTAGAAATGTATAAATTGTTGGGTGGGAATATTAATTATTTCTGAAGTTTCCTCAGTAACTTAACTTTGCAGTATCTCTAGACAGGTCAAGTGATACACAATTTGGAAGTAGAATATGCTATAGGGAATACAACATGAGAATTAATATGACCTTGGTTTCTAACCCAAAACAATTTTCAGACTAAGATGTGACATAGTAAAAGGGATTTCCAGTTCCAGTAGAATCAAAGTAGAATTCTAACAGCTGTGGTGTAATTTTCTTTAGCACTGCAGCACAACACTGCTAAATAAAAAACATACATGTTACATTTCTTGTGTCTTACGCAAGAAAAGTGAGATGAAAGAGTTCCTTTAATTCTCCCTTAAAGTCTTCTACATTGACAACTTCATAGGTTAGAAAATGGGAAATAGATTGTAGGGGGAAAAATTCTGTGTAAAGCTGCTATTGCTTCACTTGAAACCACATTGTCAAAAACCTAAACAGGCGGAAATGGAGGTAACCTGCATCAGTAAATATTACACAGGAAATTCAGTTACTTTTCACTTCTGTGGAGCTAAGGTAAGGAAAAAAGACCTACATCTACACAGATGAAACTTAACCAAATAACCTCTTGGCCATGAAATGATAACTGTTATTGAATTAATTGGTATTTATGGTTCTAAATAGGTTAATTTGAACTTATAAAATCACATACCTTCTTTGATATGCTTACATTCACTAAAGGGCAGAAATACAACTCAATGCCTGAAGTGTTTATAATTTAGCATATTTAGTTTTCACTTAAGTGCTCATGTGAGTTTACGATTGCATATGCTTTTAAGAGTAGTTTTTAGTCCATTATAACCTACAATCCTCTTTATCTACGAAAGCGTTCTGTTAAACCTGACTGCAGTTTAACTTGCTTTCATTAGGAATATTTAGATGCTTTTAATTTGCTGTATAGTATTTGTGTAACTAAAAGAAAAATGTTAAGTAAATGCTTATATATTTCTGATGATTTTAGATTGCATACTAGAAGCCTTAGCTAAAACGTAAGGATCTCTGTAAAAGAGAATGGAGACAGTATGAGATAACATAGCGTACTAGCTAGTGAAACTCAATTTACAGGTGATTCACATTGGTAAAGCAACATAAAAGTGAAAAGTGCATTGATTTCATTGGTCTCTTACTTGCAAAGTAGCATAATAGTTTACGAGGCTGTATACCAGCACTGTGTAAAAGGAAGGTGAAATTCCTGCTCCAATTTTTCTGATTTATTAACTTTATGCAGAGTTGAGTAGTAGTGCCAGAGGAAGCATTTCAAACTGCTTAAAATGAGTTACAGATTCTTAAGCAGTGTTTGGGCCAAGGAATTAACAAATGAGAACTTGACATTAAAATATCTGGTGTTCTCCTTACATTGATTCATTGCTGTTACTCAAACTAATTATTTAATACAGGTGGTGATTGTTTGTTTGACTAGGTTAGATGTTACAGTGACCCATTTAAAAAAAATTATCTTTGTTGTTTGTATCTATTTAATAGTAGCACATTGATGTAAGTGTTTAAAGGGAAGAAAATCAGTTTTCCAATTTGTGTCATAAGTAAAATATTACATTTGTTTTGGGTCAAGGAGATAGATATCTCAGAATGGAAAAATTCAATATGTCAACATCAAGTGTGCAATAACAAACTTCCAGAAAAAGTTATTGTAGGAATGTATTGTGTAATGAGTGCCTTTTATTATCTTATGTGGATGGTGTTCGTACAGCATGCTTACCTGTCATTACTAAACTGATAATTAAATGATGTGATCATGACATTGTGCTAGTGAGATGTCATCTTTAAGACATGGTTTTAAACCTACTAATAATTGAATCTGATTGTGGAAGACATGTGAACATTTTTTCCTGAGGTTAGGGATAGCAGTCCATCAGGTCCTATTTCAACTGGAATGATTAAATCCTGCTTCTCCTTAACCTTTCTACAGTTTCAATTAGAAAGCACAGCTTTCTGCTTTCTTTTCTAATCATTGATAGATAATTGCTATTGTACTGTACAAGATAAAGTTGATTTCTGAGAGTATTTGCAGCCCAAATAATTACTTAAATTTTTTTACTGATTAAATTTAAATTAAGTGCCCAGCATAATGTATCTATTAAAATTGGTTTGAAACTTCATAAGTTTGTGATCAAGTTCAAAAAACCAAAATTACTGTTTCCTCACTCACTTTGAATTTTGAACACTATATCTGAACACTACAAGATTATTGCATTGTTTCAATGATTTATTATGACTTTTTTTCTTGCAACAAAATAGATGACTTGAAGGGTAGTCAGGCTATCTGATTTTGATTATCTATCTCTGGTTCCTTAATTTATTGCAAAGGTCTAGTGAGTAGATGAGGAGAAGCTTTTAATTTAGATGTTAGGATCTGTGTTTTCAGTAGTAGATGTTGAACTAGGCAGATGGAATATCCTTTGCCTCCTTGCCTATACGACTATAAGCAATGAAATGAATGTGGATAGATTAAAATCAAAACAGTCAGTGGATGCCTGAATTTGAAGGAAACTCTTGTAGATGTTAGTAATGAATGCTGTAGTCCCTCAACTACTGTGACAGTTCATGGTCAAGAGTAGAGGCTTAATTTTGTAGATGTTTGAACATTTTTTTTACCATCTTCATGTTGCATATCATTTGTGGGGACACTATTTCAGTCCATACTGGAAATGCTCATACGGTCTGTTTGATATATGAATGTTGCTGGACAGTGATCAAGGTATTACAGATTGTCCAGGTTATTTGGGAAACTTTTGTATTTCCAGATGCAGACATTTTCTACTTGAAACTACAATACTTAACAAAGTTTTTACAGGATATTAATGATAGTATACAGTATTTTTTTTTTAAATATTAATGTGGTAAATTTTTCGATCACTAAGTTTCCTTCTGATACATAAACGTATTTTCTCTATTGCTGTCAGTCAGCATGAGGGAAAAATGCATTCAGGCACTCTGTGTTGTCTTCTGTCTTCCATCTTCTCTATTTTTATATTTATTCTTTTGCAAAATTAATTTGCCTATGTCTTAACAGTCTTCTGGCTGTTTTCTTATCCTACGTCTCTCCTGTAGCTCACAAGTCTTGTTAGCCTCCATATAAAACTAGTTTTATTTACTTAGATAACAGCAGTAGGGGGTCAGCCTAGGCTAGACTGATGCTAGAAATCTTTGAGCTCTTGCTGTGTATTTTCACAAACAGTTCAAATACACTGCAGATAATTGTGAGCTCTGAAATTTTAAGACAATACTTTCAGAGAAGAAGCATGGAAGAGGTCTTTCCTATCATGAAAAACCTTGCAGATGATTTCTCATAGTTTTATTTATTTTCCTCTGCTCTGGAAAAATGATGAATATGCCTTTTAGTTCTTGCTGGTTATATTCCACAATATTTATAGACTTTTAAAAAATATATTTGGAGGCATACCTGTCTTCATTTAATCTGAAAATATATGCATACCTATTTATTCTTTCATCAAAGAAGTCAATGAAAAAAATAAAACAACGGTATTCTCTGGAACTCCTGTTTGTCAGCATTTTTTTTGAAAAAAAGACTGCTCAGAATGAACAAAATATTCCAAACCTAGCCACACAAACACCACCTCTGGAGAGGAATCTCTATTCTGCAGTTCCCTCAGGTGTCTTTCACTAATACTGTTTCCTGAGTTTCTCCTTTGAATTTAGTGTGAATTTTTCTTCAAATATTTTGCTTTCCAAATTCCAAAATTCCAAATTCCATTTTATTTCTACAGACTATTTTAATTTCTCTGTAATTCCATTTCTCTGTTCTGAGCAGCGTTTACAGTCTTCCTACTCTGTACTGTTTGTAATTTTCATATGCTTTCTTTCTGTTGGTTTGTTTTCTCTTCAACTTTGTTAATGAAGCAAGGTACTTGTTATGCAGTGAGATTTGTGGTGTTATAGATGTATTCTCACAGTAACTCATGTGTTACCCTCAGATTAACTCTAATCCATTGAGATATTTCACATAACAATTTCCGCTTAATACATGATTACTTCAACTATGAAGAATTGTTATGTAGTCATTTACATCCTCCCTGGCTTAAATAGTGCCTTTCCAGACCAGCAAGATTTCTAGTAGTGTTCCTTATGAGTAAGGGAGCACTTCTGTGCTTTTTTTAACAGTATTCAACTCTTCTTCGTGTGGCTACTGAGCCACAAGAAACTCTTTTTACAATGTCTTGTCACCTCATGCTGGCTCCATAGTGAGGAGAAATGAAGTCTTCACCTTGTATGGGACGTCAGTCATTTGATGGTAGGAATACAATCAAATATACAACCTCTAATTACCCAGGCTGTTGTTTCAGTTTTTCACTATCAATATTCAATCTACCCATCAGTTTTTTTTTTTTTAACATGTATTTTTGTGGTCTGTCTTAAGACTGCAGTTTTCCATTTCTCTTCATGGAGATTTTACTCCCTGTTAAGTGTAATTTCTTTGTGGAGATATTATATGATGAAGTATGCTGTGCTTGTATGCTTACTGCTCCTGTAACTTGCAGTCAGACCTTCCGAGAACTATTGTACTCCGTATTTCTTGCTCTTTAAGGGTCTGAATTATGAGAGCTTGCCAGGTGTATCTAGGCAACAGAGACACTTCAGTGGAGTAGACTCCTCTGTGATAAACTCTTGAGTTCTGTTACATTAGAATTGTATCAGCATCATTCTTTTTTTTTTTTTTTTTTTTTTTTTTTAAGATTTCCAGGCAGTTCCTAGCTTAGATGATTAAGTCTTTTTATCCACTCTAATTTAGTTTTTTAATAAAATTAAGATTTTGAAACACTGTATTGGAAGTTACAGAAATCCAAATATGTTTCTGTGCTCTATTGATTTAACCAGTAATTCTATAGCTAGGTTTTACATCTCAGGTTTGGAACGCAGTATTACAGTAGAGCAATTGCAGAACAGCTTTCACCAAGTAACTGTTACCAATGTCACTGAGAAACAGCAGTACTCTGTGAGCTTGCAGAAACACCTGGGTCTTAGGAAACTCCAAGTTGATTTAGCTGACTTGAGAAGTCCTGAAAAGCAGTTTTTCTTCTCTTGTTGAAGTTTCTTAGGAAATCTTAGGTACCAAAGGCTCTGGTAGTCTGCTGAAGTGGTGTAACAACAGCTGCTAATATGAAGCCTAAGCCAGAAAAGTTCAGTAAGGAAACAATCATAATGGAATTTTTCCTGCGTTTGGATTGGTTTTGTGTGTAACTTTGTTGGTGTTTTTTAACAATGAGAGATTAATCATACAATCAAGCTGCATCCCCCCCCATCCCCCACCCACCCCCCCCCCAAAAAAAAAGAAAGCTATATTCTCTGCTTCAACCCTGTCAAATGGATGAGAATTAATGAGTTATCATGTATAGAAAAGCCATACTAGGTTCTAATGTTCTGTATGTGTTAAATGAAGAGATAATTTGAATCAAATGGATCCTGAAATTAATGCATAAGCAATTGTCTTTCCTGACTCCAAAAGATTATGTAAATTACTTCTCTCTCTTTTTTTGAAAATGCAAAACATTGATAATATTGGCTGAGGATGTTGGGATATTTCAAAACCTTTAATTGATTTTTTTAACCTACTTTTTAAAGCAATCTGACTATCATGTCCTAGAGATAATAAGAATAGAATTCCTGTCAAATACTTCAGGATATTTGTGACCATTTGAAGATCAAATTTCATTTGTTTTATTTTATCTTTCCTTCTGTCTTTTGGGTAATTATAGGATATTTGCAAGCAAGCATTGTCAACAGAAAAAAAAAAGGAAAGTAATAAAACAACAGTAGGAAATTCAAATGTTTCGTACAGCGAGAAGCAAAGCCACAGTAACAAGCCAGGAAATCTCACTTCTGTATCATAAATTTTCCAATTACATTTTTGTTCCAAGGTAATTTAAAAATGAAAGTGGGTGGACAAATTGTTCATACCCTGGTGATCTCAAATACTTTTAAAAATACACCCAAAAGAACAATATGGTCATAGTTTACTGCTTATCAAAGGAACGGGTTCTCCTCCGATTGGCATTGCTGATACATTGTGTGTGCTTTCAATGTAGTGACCAGAGCTCATATTGATGTGTCTTCATTAATTTAAATTAGCTGGCTTGGCTCTGTTAGCAGTGTAACTGCCTCAGGGAATAGATCTTGCAGTCTTTTTTTTTCTTTAACTGGAGGAGAAGTCTTTGTTTGCCATAGTTCCTCTGCATAATGAAATTTCCAACTTGGGACTTTGGGGATTTCTGCCTTTTAGGCATTTCCTTTGGAAGATCTCTTCGCAACAGGTAATAGGGAACTAAACAAAATTAAACATCAGGTTAAGGTAAAATAATATTGAAAACATTGTTAGGCTTGTGATTATGCAATTCCCACCCTTAATTTATCATTTTTTTCCAATCCTGGATTATTTCAAATAGTTTAATAGAAGCTTAATAAGGAGAAAATTAACAGAAAATCTTTCTGAAGGCAGCTTAAAGAAATGATAACTAGAAGACAACTGCTAATTTGAATTTAAGATGTATTAAAAATCGAGTTAGTCCTTTTGGCCTAAGTTCACCAGAATACAAAAGTAACTCTGTTAGAATAGTTTATCATTTGAACTAATGCTTATTGAACAGTAGAAAATTTCTCATTTGCTCCTTGCCTGTTGTGCAGGAGCACTTTCAGCCACTAATCAAAAAGAAACTGGATCATAACTGTGCCTGTACCTGCTTCTGCAAACTCCTACCACATGGAACAATGCAGCTTCTTTAGCAAAGTGTTAATTAAAAGTATTTGGAGAGAAAAACATGGCTATGTAGTCATTCAAACACAGAAGTCTTATCAAATATCAATTAGAAAATAGTACATTTTTAATGTTAGTTCAGACCAGTCACAGTTGTTTCAGCTTCTTCTCACTTCATGCATATGCATATATTCTTTTTCCCAACTGTTTTGTAGGGTGAATACCAAAATTGGTAGTGAGGAGCGTGATCTGCTGTATTCTACTTATTATTGATGTTTAAACGTCTACTGAATGTAGAAAGTACATTTTTTCTTCCACAGTGGTTCTCTAAGATCAGTTTGTGATAGTTCATTTTCATTGAGCCTTGAAAGATCTCCCTTTGGAGAGAAGGTGCTAGCAATTTTACTCTTAATGCGATTCAGCTAGCTCTAGCTGCTGCTAGCCACAAAGTCAGGATTTGATAAAACTGCCTGTTGTGTGCTTTTGTGCTCTAAATACCTTCTGCTTTGTAGTATCACTGCCTGCTCTTGCTCAGTCATTTATACTATGTTGCTCCTCGCTAGTTTATGCCTTCACTACTCAGATAATGTAGATCTCTTAGCCTCCTCTGCTTCAGTTTTCTACCACTCCATTCCAAGCCCAGCAGTGTGTGATACAGGGAAGTTTGGATATGGAAGAAGTTTCTATTCTACGATTTCTGCATCTAAGGTTATATTAATGTCTGCTATTCCTGTGCCTTACTTGGCTGGAAGGCAAATGAATGGCTGATACCCAGAGCGTTAGTATGAATAATGTTTCATCAGCTTAGTCTGTTACTACTGTAATGTATTCCTTAAAAGCTTTGTTGCTTATGAATACGTAGCAATACTGTTTCTGTGACCTTTCCAATTCATAATTCAGCAGTGCACATTAGTACTATTGATTCCTTTATTGTGTCTGAGGTTCTTCACGGTTTGCATGAGAGGGAGGAGTTTGCTTCTTGTTGTGTATTCCTGCCTGATCAAAATGAGTGTAGGTTTTCAATATTAGTATTAGAAGTTAATATATAAGCAGTTAAGTGCACACATAACATAGGCTTAAAAGAGAACAGTAATAGCAAAGTTTGATTTCTGTTCGCTTTCCTTTTGGTGACTAGGGAGACGACCCATGACTGAAATGACAGATGAGTTAAATTACTGAATTTCTTTACTGCTTTTTTCT